>NC_134534.1:110518212-110716462 GCF_050624435.1 Tenrec ecaudatus | reverse complement strand
AGGTAACCTACATAGTCCAAGTTCCCGATGGTAACCTAAATAGTCAAATGCCCGCTAGGGAAACTACATAGTCCAAGTGCCTGCTAGTTAACTTAGATAGTCCAAGTTCCTGCTATTAAACCTGCATAATCCAAGGGCCCGCTAGTTAACCTACAGAGGGCAAGGGCCGCTAGTTAAACTAGATCGTGCAAGTGTCCGCTAGTTAACCTACATAGTCCACGTGCCTGCTAGGTAACCTAGAAAGTCCAAGTGCCCGCTAGGGATCCTTCATAATCCAAGTGCTCGCTAGTTAACCTACATAGTCCAAGTGCCCGCTATGTAACCTAGATAGTCAAAGTGCCCGTTAGGTAACCTAGATAGTCCAAGTGCCCGGTAGGTAACTTACATTGTCCAAGTTCCAGCTAGGTAACCTAGATAGTCCAATTGCCCGTTACCTAACCTATATAGTCCAAGTGCCCGCTAAGCAACCTACATAGTCCAAGTGCCCATTCGTTAACCTAGAAGTCCACGTGCCCGCTAGGTAACCTAGACAGTCCAAGTGCCCGCTAGGTTACCTGCATATTCCAAGTGCCCATCCGTTAACTTAGATAGTCCAAGTGCCCACTAGGTAACCTACATAGTCCAAGTGCCCGCTAGAGATCCTTCATAATACAAGTGCCTGCTAGGTAACCTAGATAATCCAAGTGCCCGATGGTTAACCTAGATAGTCCTAGTGCCCGTTAGTTAATCTAGATAGTCCAAGTGCGCGCTAGGGTATGTACATGGTTCAAGGTCCGCTAGTTAACGTAGATAGTCCAAGTGCCCGCTAGTTAACCTACATAGTACAAGAGCCCGCTAGTTGACCTAGATAGTCCATGTGCCCGCTAGTTAACCTAGATAGTCAAAGTGCCCGCTAGTAACCTAAATAGTACAAATGTCCGATAGGGATCCTACATAGTTCAAGTGCCCGCTAGGTAACCTACATAGTCCAAGTGCCCGATAGGGAACCTACATAATCCAAGTGCCCGCTAGGGAACCTACATAGTCCAAGTGCCCGCTAGGCAACCTACATAGTCCAAGTGCCGTTAGTTAACCTAGATAGTCAAAGTGCCTGCTAGGTAACCTAGATAGTCCAAGTGCCCGCTAGGTAACCTAGATAGTCCAAGTGCCTGCTAGTAAACCTACATAATCCATTGGCCCGCTAGTTAACCTAGATCGTGCAAGTGTCCGCTAGTTAACCTACATAGTCCAAGTGCCCGATAGGTAACCTAGATAGTCCAAGTGCCCGTTAGGGATCCTTCTTAATCCAAATGCCTGCTAGGTAACCTAGATAGTCCAAGTGCCCACTAGGGGACGTACATAATCCAAGTGCCCGCTAGGTAACCTAGATAGTCCAAGTGCGCACTAGGGTATGTACATAGTCCGAGTGCCTGGTAGGAAACCTAGATAGTCCAAGTGCCCGCTAGTTAACCTACATAGTCCAAGGGCCCGCTAGTTAAGCTACATAGTCCAAGGTCCCGCTAGTTAACCTAGATAGTCCACGTGCCCGCTAGTTAACCTACATAGTACAAGGGCCCGCTAGTTGGCCTAGATAGTCCAAGTGCCTGCTAGTTAACCTAGATAGTCAAAGTGTCCGCTAGTTAACCTACGTAGTACAAATGTCCGATAGGGATCCTACATAGTCCAATTGCCCGCTAGGTAACCTACATAGTCCAAGTGCCCGTTCGTTAACCTAGATAGTCCAAGTGCGCGCTAGGGTATGTACATAGTCCAAGTGCCTGCTAGGAATCCGAGATAGTCCAAGTGCCCGCTAGTTAACCTACATAGTCCGAGGGCACGCTAGGTAAACTACATAGTCTAAGGTCCGATAGATAACCTAGATAGTCCAAGTGCCTGCTAGGAAAGCTAGATAGTCCAAGTGCCCGCTAGTTAACCTACATAGTCCAAGGGCACGCTAGGTAACCTACATAGTCCAAGTTCCCGATGGTAACCTAAATAGTCAAATGCCCGCTAGGGAAACTACATAGTCCAAGTGCCTGCTTGTTAACCTAGATAGTCGAAGTTCCTGCTATTAAACCTGCATAATCCAAGGGCCGGCTAGTTAACCTACAGAGTGCAAGGGGCGCTAGTTAACCTAGATCGTGCAAGTGTCCGCTAGTTAACCTACATAGTCCAAGTGCCCGCTATGTAACCTAGATAGTCAAAGTGCCCGTTAGGTAACCTAGATAGTCCAAGTGCCCGCTAGGTATCTTACATTGTCCAAGTTCCAGCTAGGTAACCTAGATAGTCCAAGTGCCCGTTACCTAACCTATATAGTCCAAGTGCCCGCTAAGCAACCTACATAGTCCAAGTGCCCGTTCGTTAACCTAGAAGTCCAAGTGCCCGCTAGGTAACCTAAACAGTCCAAGTGTCCGCTAGGTTACCTGCATATTCCAAGTGCCCGTCCGTTAACTTAGATAGTCCAAGTGCCCACTAGGTAACCTACATAGTCCAAGTGCCCGCTAGGGATCCTTCATAATCCAAGTGCCTGCTAGGTAACCTAGATAGTCCAAGTGCCCGCTGGTTAACCTAGATAGTCATAGTGCCCATTAGTTAACCTAGATAGTCCAAGTGCGCGCTAGGGTATGTACTTGGTTCAAGGTCCGCTAGTTAACCTAGATAGTCCAAATGCCCGCTAGTTAACCTACATAGTACAAGAGCCCGCTAGTTGACCCAGATAGTCCAAGTGCCCGCTAGTTAACCTACATAGTCCAAGGGCACGCTAGGTAACCTACATAGTCCAAGTTCCCGATGGTAACCTAAATAGTCAAATGCCCGCTAGGGAAACTACATAGTCCAAGTGCCTGCTTGTTAACCTAGATAGTCGAAGTTCCTGCTATTAAACCTGCATAATCCAAGGGCCGGCTAGTTAACCTACAGAGTGCAAGGGGCGCTAGTTAAACTAGATCGTGCAAGTGTCCGCTAGTTAACCTACATAGTCCACGTGCCTGCTAGGTAACCTAGAAAGTCCAAGTGCCCACTAGGGATCCTTCATAATCCAAGTGCTCGCTAGTTAACCTACATAGTCCAAGTGCCCGCTATGTAACCTAGATAGTCAAAGTGCCCGTTAGGTAACCTAGATAGTCCAAGTGCCCGCTAGGTATCTTACATTGTCCAAGTTCCAGCTAGGTAACCTAGATAGTCCAAGTGCCCGTTACCTAACTATATAGTCCAAGTGCCCGCTAAGAAACCTACATAGTCCAAGTGCCCGTTCGTTAACCTAGAAGTCCAAGTGCCCGCTAGGTAACCTAGACACTCCAAGTGCCCGCTAGGTTACCTGCATATTCCAAGTGCCCGTCCGTTAACTTAGATAGTCCAAGTGCCCACTAGGTAACCTACATAGTCCAAGTGCCCGCTAGAGATCCTTCATAATACAAGTGCCTGCTAGGTAACCTAGATAATCCAAGTGCCCGATGGTTAACCTAGATAGTCCTAGTGCCCGTTAGTTAATCTAGATAGTCCAAGTGCGCGCTAGGGTATGTACATGGTTCAAGGTCCGCTAGTTAACGTAGATAGTCCAAGTGCCCGCTAGTTAACCTACATAGTACAAGAGCCCGCTAGTTGACCTAGATAGTCCATGTGCCCGCTAGTTAACCTAGATAGTCAAAGTGCCCGCTAGTTAACCTAAATACTACAAATGTCCGATAGGGATCCTACATAGTTCAAGTGCCCGCTAGGTAACCTACATAGTCCAAGTGCCCGATAGGGAACCTACATAATCCAAGTGCCCGCTAGGGAACCTACATAGTCCAAGTGCCCGCTAGGCAACCTACATAGTCCAAGTGCCCGTTAGTTAACCTAGATAGTCAAAGTGCCTGCTAGGTAACCTAGATAGTCCAAGTGCCCGCTAGGTAACCTAGATAGTCCAAGTGCCTGCTAGTAAACCTACATAATCCATTGGCCCGCTAGTTAACCTAGATCGTGCAAGTGTCCGCTAGTTAACCTACATAGTCCAAGTGCCCGATAGGTAACCTAGATAGTCCAAGTGCCCGTTAGGGATCCTTCTTAATCCAAATGCCTGCTAGGTAACCTAGATAGTCCAAGTGCCCACTAGGGGACGTACATAATCCAAGTGCCCGCTAGGTAACCTAGATAGTCCAAGTGCGCACTAGGGTATGTACATAGTCCGAGTGCCTGGTAGGAAACCTAGATAGTCCAAGTGCCCGCTAGTTAACCTACATAGTCCAAGGGCCCGCTAGTTAAGCTACATAGTCCAAGGTCCGCTAGTTAACCTAGATAGTCCACGTGCCCGCTAGTTAACCTACATAGTACAAGGGCCCGCTAGTTGGCCTAGATAGTCCAAGTGCCTGCTAGTTAACCTAGATAGTCAAAGTGTCCGCTAGTTAACCTACGTAGTACAAATGTCCGATAGGGATCCTACATAGTCCAATTGCCCGCTAGGTAACCTACATAGTCCAAGTGCCCGTTCGTTAACCTAGATAGTCCAAGTGCGCGCTAGGGTATGTACATAGTCCAAGTGCCTGCTAGGAATCCGAGATAGTCCAAGTGCCCGCTAGTTAACCTACATAGTCCGAGGGCACGCTAGGTAAACTACATAGTCTAAGGTCCGATAGATAACCTAGATAGTCCAAGTGCCTGCTAGGAAACCTAGATAGTCCAAGTGCCCGCTAGTTAACCTACATAGTCCAAGGGCACGCTAGGTAACCTACATAGTCCAAGTTCCCGATGGTAACCTAAATAGTCAAATGCCCGCTAGGGAAACTACATAGTCCAAGTGCCTGCTAGTTAACCTAGATAGTCGAAGTTCCTGCTATTAAACCTGCATAATCCAAGGGCCCGCTAGTTAACCTACAGAGGGCAAGGGCCGCTAGTTAAACTAGATCGTGCAAGTGTCCGCTAGTTAACCTACATAGTCCACGTGCCTGCTAGGTAACCTAGAAAGTCCAAGTGCCCTCTAGGGATCCTTCATAATCCAAGTGCTCGCTAGTTAACCTACATAGTCCAAGTGCCCGCTATGTAACCTAGATAGTCAAAGGGCCCGTTAGGTAACCTAGATAGTCCACGTGCCCCCTAGGTAACTTACATTGTCCAAGTTCCCACTAGGTGACCTAGATACTCAAAGTGCCCGTTACCTAACCTAGATAGTCCAAATGCCAGGTAAGCAACCTACATAGTCCAAGTGCCCGTTCGTTAACCTAGAAGTCCAAGTGCACGCTTGGTAACCTAGACACTCCAAGTGCCCGCTAGGTTACCTGCATATTCCAAGTGCCCGTCCGTTAACTTAGATAGTCCAAGTGCCCACTAGGTAACCTACATAGTCCAAGTGCCCGCTAGGGATCCTTCATAATCCAAGTGCCTGCTAGGTAACCTAGATAGTCCAAGTGCCCGCTGGTTAACCTAGATAGTCCTAGTGCCCGTTAGTTAACCTAGATAGTCCAAGTGCGCGCTAGGGTATGTACATGGTTCAAGGTCCGCTAGTTAACCTAGATAGTCCAAGTGCCCGCTAGTTAACCTACATAGTAAAAGAGCCCGCTAGTTGACCTAGATAGTCCAATGCCCGCTAGTTAACCAAGATAGTCAAAGTGCCCGCTAGTTAACCTAAGTAGTACAAATGTCCGATAGGGATCCTACATAGTTCAAGTGCCCGCTAGGTAACCTACATAGTCCAAGTGCCCGATAGGGAACCTACATAATCCAAGTGCCCGATAGAGAACCTACATAATCCAAGTGCCCGCTAGGGAACATACATAGTCCAAGTGCCCGCTAGGCAACCTACATAGTCCAAGTGCCCGTTAGTTAACCTAGATAGTCAAAGTGCCTGCTAGGTAACCTAGATAGTCCAAGTGCCCGCTAGGTAACCTACATAGTCCAAGTTCCCGTTTGGTAACCTAAATAGTCCAAATGCCCGCTAGGGAAACTACATAGTCCAAGTGCCCGTTAGTTAACCTAGATAGTCCAAGTGCCTGCTAGTAAACCTACATAATCCATTGGCTCGCTAGTTAACCTAGATCGTGCAAGTGTCCGCTAGTTAACCTACATAGTCCAAGTGCCCAATAGGTAACCTACATAGTCCAAGTTCCCGATGGTAACCTAAATAGTCAAATGCCCGCTAGGGAAACTACATAGTCCAAGTGCCTGCTAGTTAACCTAGATAGTCGAAGTTCCTGCTATTAAACCTGCATAATCCAAGGGCCGGCTAGTTAACCTACAGAGTGCAAGGGGCGCTAGTTAAACTAGATCGTGCAAGTGTCCGCTAGTTAACCTACATAGTCCACGTGCCTGCTAGGTAACCTAGAAAGTCCAAGTGCCTGCTAGTAAACCTACATAATCCATTGGCCCGCTAGTTAACCTAGATCGTGCAAGTGTCCGCTAGTTAACCTACATAGTCCAAGTGCCCGCTATGTAACCTAGATAGTCAAAGTGCCCGTTAGGTAACCTAGATAGTCCAAGTGCCCGCTAGGTATCTTACATTGTCCAAGTTCCAGCTAGGTAACCTAGATAGTCCAAGTGCCCGTTACCTAACCTATATAGTCCAAGTGCCCGCTAAGAAACCTACATAGTCCAAGTGCCCGTTCGTTAACCTAGAAGTCCAAGTGCCCGCTAGGTAACCTAGACACTCCAAGTGCCCGCTAGGTTACCTGCATATTCCAAGTGCCCGTCCGTTAACTTAGATAGTCCAAGTGCCCACTAGGTAACCTACATAGTCCAAGTGCCCGCTAGGGATCCTTCATAATCCAAGTGCCTGCTAGGTAACCTAGATAGTCCAAGTGCCCGCTGGTTAACCTAGATAGTCCTAGTGCCCGTTAGTTAACCTAGATAGTCCAAGTGTGCGCTAGGGTATGTACATGGTTCAAGGTCCGCTAGTTAACCTAGATAGTCCAAGTGCCCGCTAGTTAACCTACATAGTAAAAGAGCCCGCTAGTTGACCTAGATAGTCCAATGCCCGCTAGTTAACCAAGATAGTCAAAGTGCCCGCTAGTTAACCTAAGTAGTACAAATGTCCGATAGGGATCCTACATAGTTCAAGTGCCCGCTAGGTAACCTACATAGTCCAAGTGCCCGATAGGGAACCTACATAATCCAAGTGCGCGATAGAGAACCTACATAATCCAAGTGCCCGCTAGGGAACATACATAGTCCAAGTGCCCGCTAGGCAACCTACATAGTCCAAGTGCCCGTTAGTTAACCTAGATAGTCAAAGTGCCTGCTAGGTAACCTAGATATTCCAAGTGCCCGCTAGGTAACCTACATAGTCCAAGTTCCCGTTTGGTAACCTAAATAGTCCAAATGCCCGCTAGGGAAACTACATAGTCCAAGTGCCTGTTAGTTAACCTAGATAGTCCAAGTGCCTGCTAGTAAACCTACATAATCCATTGGCTCGCTAGTTAACCTAGATCGTGCAAGTGTCCGCTAGTTAACCTACATAATCCAAGTGCCCAATAGGTAACCTAGATAGTCCAAGTGCCCGTTAGGGATCCTTCTTAATCCAAATGCCTGCTAGGTAACCTAGATAGTCCAAATGCCCACTGGGGGACGTACATAGTCCAAGTGCCCGCTAGGTAACCTAGATAGTCCAAGTGCGCACTAGGGTATGTACATAGTCCGAGTGCCTGGTAGGAAACCTAGATAGTCCAAGTGCCCGCTAGTTAACCTACATAGTCCAAGGGCCCGCTAGTTAAGCTACATAGTCCAAGGTCCGCTAGTTAACCTAGATAGTCCACGTGCCCGCTAGTTAACCTACATAGTACAAGAGCCCGCTAGTTGGCCTAGATAGTCCAAGTGCCTGCTAGTTAACCTAGATAGTCAAAGTGCCCGCTAATTAACCTACGTAGTACAAATGTCCGATAGGGATCCTACATAGTCCAATTGCCCGCTAGGTAACCTACATAGTCCAAGTGCCCGTTCGTTAACCTAGATAGTCCAAGTGCGCGCTAGGGTATGTACATAGTCCAAGTGCCTGCTAGGAAACAGAGATAGTCCAAGTGCCCGCTAGTTAACCTACATAGTCCAAGGGCACGCTAGGTAAACTACATAGTCTAAGGTCCGATAGATAACCTAGATAGTTCAAGTGCCCGCTATATCACCTACATAGTACAAGGTCCCGTTAGTTGACCTAGATAGTCCAAGTGCCTGCTAGGAAACCTAGATAGTCCAAGTGCCCGCTAGTTAACCTACATAGTCCAAGGGCACACTAGGTAACCTACATAGTCCAAGTTCCCGATGGTAACTTAAATAGTCAAATGCCCGCTAGGGAAACTACATAGTCCAAGTGCCTGCTAGTTAACCTAGATAGTCGAAGTTCCTGCTATTAAACCTGCATAATCCAAGGGCCCGCTAGTTAACCTACAGAGTGCAAGGGCCGCTAGTTAAACTAGATCGTGCAAGTGTCCGCTAGTTAACCTACATAGTCCACGTGCCTGCTAGGTAACCTAGAAAGTCCAAGTGCCCTCTAGGGATCCTTCATAATCCAAGTGCTCGCTAGTTAACCTACATAGTCCAAGTGCCCGCTATGTAACCTAGATAGTCAAAGTGCCTGTTAGGTAACCTAGATAGTCCAAGTGCCTGCTAGGTATCTTACATTGTCCAAGTTCCAGCTAGGTAACCTAGATAGTCCAAGTGCCCGTTACCTAACCTATATAGTCCAAGTGCCCGCTAAGCAACCTACATAGTCCAAGTGCCCGTTCGTTAACCTAGAAGTCCAAGTGCCCGCTAGGTAACCTAAACAGTCCAAGTGTCCGCTAGGTTACCTGCATATTCCAAGTGCCCGTCCGTTAACTTAGATAGTCCAAGTGCCCACTAGGTAACCTACATAGTCCAAGTGCCCGCTAGGGATCCTTCATAGTCCAAGTGCCCGCTAGGCAACCTACATTGTCCACGTGCCCGTTAGTTAACATAGATAGTCCAAGTGCCCGCCAGTTAAACTACATAGTCCAAGTGCCCGTTCTTTAACCTGATAGTCCAATTGCCCGCTAGGTTACCTAGACAGTTCAAGTGCCCGCTAGTTAACCTACATAGTCCAAGTGCCCGATAGGGAACCTTCGTAATCCAAGTGTCCGAAGGGAACCTACATAGTCCCAGTGCCCGTTCGTTAACCTAGATAGTCAAAGTGCCCGCTAGGTAACCTAGACAGTCCAAATGCCCGCAAGGTTACCTACATAGTCCAAGTACCGGTTCTTTAACCTAGATAGTCCAAGTGCCCGCTAGGTTACCTAGACAGTCCAAGTGCCCGCTAGTTAACCTACATAATCCAAGTGCACGATAGGGAACCTACATAATCCAAGTGCCCGATAGGGAACCTACATAATCCAAGTGCGCGCTAGGCAACCTACATAGTCCAAGTGCCCGCTAGGCAACCTACATAGTCCAAGTGCCTGTTAGTTAACCTAGATAGTCAAAGTGCCTGCTAGGTAACCTAGATAGTCCAAGTGCCCGCTAGGTAACCTACATAGTCCAAGTTCCCGATGGTAACCTAAATAGTCCAAATGCCCGCTAGGAAAACTACATAGTCCAAGTGCCCGCTAGTTAACCTAGATAGTCCAAGTGCCTGCTAGTAAACCTACATAATCCATGGGCCCTCTAGTTAACCTACATAGTGCAAGGGCCCGCTAGTTAACCTAGATCGTGCAAGTGTCCACTTGTTAACCTACATAATCCACGTGCCCGCCAGGTAACCTAGATCGTCCAAGTGCCCGCTAGGGATCCTTCATAATCCAAGTGCCTGCTAGGTAACCTAGATAGTCCAAGTGCCCGCTAGTTAACCTAGATAGTCCTAGTGCCCGCTAGTTAACCTAGATAGTCCAAGTGCGCGCTAGGGTATGTACATGGTTCAAGGTCCGCTAGGTAACCTAGATAGTCCAAGTGCCCGCTAGTTAACCTACATAGTACAAGAGCCCGCTAGTTGACCTAGATAGTCCAAGTGCCCGCTAGTTAACCTAGATAGTCAAAGTGCCCGCTGGTTAACCTAAGTAGTACAAATGTCCGATAGGGATCCTACATAGTTCAAGTGCCCGCTAGGTAACCTACATAGTCCAAGTGCCCGATAGGGAACCTACATAATCCAAGTGCCCGATAGGGAACCTACATAATCCAAGTGCCCGCTAGGGAACCTACATAGTCCAAGTGCCCGTTAGTTAACCTACATAGTCCAAGTGCCCGTTAGTTAACCTAGATAGTCAAAGTGCCTGCTAGGTAACCTAGATAGTCCAAGTGCCCGCTAGGTAACCTACATAGTCCAAATTCCCGTTTGGTAACCTAAATAGTCCAAATGCCCGCTAGGGAAACTACATAGTCCAAGTGCCCGCTAGTTAACCTAGATAGTCCAAGTGCCTGCTAGTAAACCTACATAATCCATGGGCCCGCTAGTTAACCTAGATCGTGCAAGTGTCCGCTAGTTAACCTACATAGTCCAAGTGCCCGATAGGTAACCTAGATAGTCCAAGTGCCCGTTAGGGATCCTTCTTAATCCAAATGCCTGCTAGGTAACCTAGATAGTCCAAGTGCCCACTAGGGGACGTACATAGTCCAAGTGCCCGCTAGGTAACCTAGATAGTCCAAGTGCGCACTAGGGTATGTACATAGTCCGAGTGCCTGGTAGGAAACCTAGATTGTCCAAGTGCCCGCTAGTTAACCTACATAGTCCAAGGGCCCGCTAGTTAAGCTACATAGTCCAAGGTCCGCTAGTTAACCTAGATAGTCCACGTGCCCGCTAGTTAACCTACATAGTACAAGGGCCCGCTAGTTGGCCTAGATAGTCCAAGTGCCTGCTAGTTAACCTAGATAGTCAAAGTTCCCGCTAGTTAACCTACCTAGTACAAATGTCCGATAGGGATCCTACATAGTCCAATTGCCCGCTAGGTAACCTACATAGTCCAAGTGCCCGTTCGTTAACCTAGAAAATCCAAGTGCGCGCTAGGGTATGTACATAGTCGAAGTGCCTGCTATGAAACCGAGATAGTCCAAGTGCCCGCTAGTTAACCTACATAGTCCAAGGGCACGCTAGGTAAACTACATCGTCTAAGGTCCGATAGATAACCTAGATAGTCCAAGTGCCCGCTATATAACCTACATAGTACAAGGTCCCGCTAGTTGACCTAGATAGTCCAAGTGCCTGCTAGGAAACCTAGATAGTCCAAGTGCCCGCTAGTTAACCTACATAGTCCAAGGGCACGCTAGGTAACCTACATAGTCCAAGTTCCCGATGGTAACATAAATAGTCAAATGCCCGCTAGGGAAACTACATAGTCCAAGTGCCTGCTAGTTAACCTAGATAGTCGAAGTTCCTGCTATTAAACCTGCATAATCCAAGGGCCCGCTAGTTAACCTACAGAGGGCAAGGGCCGCTAGTTAAACTAGATCGTGCAAGTGTCCGCTAGTTAACCTACATAGTCCACGTGCCTGCTAGGTAACCTAGAAAGTCCAAGGGCCCGCTAGGGATCCTTCATAATCCAAGTGCTTGCTAGTTAACCTACATAGTCCAAGTGCCCGCTATGTAACCTAGATAGTCAAAGTGCCCGTTAGGTAACCTAGATAGTCCAAGTGCCCGGTAGGTAACTTACATTGTCCAAGTTCCAGCTAGGTAACCTAGATAGTCCAAGTGCCCGTTACCTAACCTATATAGTCCAAGTGCCCGCTAAGCAACCTACATAGTCCAAGTGCCCGTTAACCTAGAAGTCCACGAGCCCGCTAGTTAACCTAGACAGTCCAAGTGCCCGCTAGGTTACCTGCATATTCCAAGTGCCCATTCGTTAACTTAGATCGTCCAAGTGCCCACTAGGTAACCTACATAGTCCATGTGCCCGCTAGGTAACCTATATAGTCCAAGTGCCCGCTAGGTCACCTAGATAGTCCAAGGGCCCGCTAGTTAACCTACAAAATCGAAGGGCTCACTTGTTAACTTTGATAGTCCAAGTGCCCGCTAGTGAACCTAGATTGTCCAAGTGCCCGCTAGGGATCCTTCACAATCCAAGTGCCTGCTAGGTAACCTAGATAGTCCAAGTGGCCGCTAGTTAACCTAGATAGTCCTAGTGCCTGTTAGTTAACCTAGATAGTACAATTGCCCACTAGGGGACGTACATATTCCAAGTGCCCGCGAGGTAACCTAGATAGTCCAAGTGCTCGCTAAGGTATGTACATAGTCCAAGTGCCTGCTAGGAAACCTAGATAGTCCAAGTGCCCGCTAGTTAACCTACATAGTCCAAGGTCCGCTAGTTGACCTAGATACTCAAAGTGCCCGCTAGTTAACATAAGTAGTACATATGTCCGATAGGGATCTTACATAGTCCAAGTGCCCGCTAGGTAACCTACATAGTCCAAGTGCCCATTCGTTAACCTAGATAGTCAAAGTGCCCGCTAGGTAACCTAGACAATCCAAGTGCCCGCTAGGTTACCTACATAGTCCAAGTGCCCGTTCTTTATCCTAGATAGTCCAATTGCCCGCTAGGTTACCTAGACAGTTCAAGTGCCCGCTAGTTAACCTACATAGTCCAAGTGCCCGATAGGGAACCTACGTAATCCAAGTGCCCGATAGGGAACCTACATAATCCAAGTGCCCGCTAGGGAACCTACATAGTCCAAGTGCCCGCTAGGCAACCTACATAGTCCAAGTGCCCGTTAGTTAACCTAGATAGTCAAAGTGCCTGCTAGGTAACCTAGATAGTCCAAGTGCCCGCTAGTTAACATAAGTAGTACATATGTCCGATAGGGATCTTACATAGTCCAAGTGCCCGCTAGGTAACCTACATAGTCCAAGTGCCCATTCGTTAACCTAGATAGTCAAAGTGCCCGCTAGGTAACCTAGACAATCCAAGTGCCCGCTAGGTTACCTACATAGTCCAAGTGCCCGTTCTTTATCCTAGATAGTCCAATTGCCCGCTAGGTTACCTAGACAGTTCAAGTGCCCGCTAGTTAACCTACATAGTCCAAGTGCCCGATAGGGAACCTACGTAATCCAAGTGCCCGATAGGGAACCTACATAATCCAAGTGCCCGCTAGGGAACCTACATAGTCCAAGTGCCCGCTAGGCAACCTACATAGTCCAAGTGCCCGTTAGTTAACCTAGATAGTCAAAGTGCCTGCTAGGTAACCTAGATAGTCCAAGTGCCCGCTAGGTAACCTACATAGTCCAAGTTCCCGCTTGGTAACCTAAATAGTCCAAATGCCCGCTAGGGAAACTACATAGTCCAAGTGCCCACTAGTTAACCTAGATAGTGCAAGTGCCTGCTAGTAAACTTACATAATCCATGGGCCCGCTAAATAACCTACATAGTGCAAGGGCCCGCTTGTTAACCTACATAGTACAAGGGCCCGCAGGTTGGCCTAGATAGTCCAAGTGTCTGCTAGTTAACCTAGATATTCAAAGTGCCCGCTAGTTAACCTAAGTAGTACAAATATCCAATAGGGATCTTACATAATCCAAGTGCCCGCTAGGTAACCTACATAGTCCAAGTGCCTATTCGTTAACCTAGATAGTCAAAGTGCCCGCTAGGGAACCTACATAGTCCAAGTGCCCGCTAGGCAACCTACATAGTCCAAGTGCCCGTTAGTTAACCTAGATAGTCCAAGTGCCCGTTAGTTAACCTAGATAGTCAAAGTGCCTGCTAGGTTACCTACATAGTCCAAGTTCCCGCTTGGTAACCTAAATAGTCCAAATGCCCGCTAGGGAAACTACATAGTCCAAGTGCCCGCTAGTTAACCTAGATAGTCCAAGTGCCTGCTAGTAAACCTACATAATCCATGGACCCGCTAGTTAACCTACATAGTGGAAGGGCCGCTTGTTAAACTACAAAGTCCAAGGTCCGCTAGTTAACCTAGATAGTCCACGTGCCCGCTAGTTAACCTACATAGTACAAGGGCCCACTAGTTGGCCTCGATAGTCTAAGTGCCTGCTAGTTATCCTAGATAGTCAAAGTGCCCGCTAGTTAACCTAAATAGTACAAATGTCCGATAGGGATCCTACATAGTCCAAGTGCCCGTTCGTTAACCTAGATAATCAAAGTGCCCGCTAGGTAACCTAGACAGTCCAAGTGCCCGCTAGGTTACCTACATAGTCCAAGTGCCGGTTCTTTAACCTAGATAGTCCAAGTGCCCGCTAGGTTACCTAGACAGTCCAAGTGCCCGCTAGTTAACCTACATAGTCCAAGTGCACGATAGGGAACCTACATAATCCAAGTGCCCGATAGGGAACCTACATAATCCAAGTGCCCGCTAGGCAACCTACATAGTCCAAGTGCCCACTAGGCAACCTACATAGTCCAAGTGCCCGTTAGTTAACTTAGATAGTCAAAGTGCCTCCTATGTAACCTAGATAGTCCAAGTGCCCGCTAGGTAACCTACATAGTCCAAGTTCCCGATGGTAACTTAATAGTCCAAATGCCCGCTAGGAAAACTACATAGTCCAAGTGCCCGCTAGTTAACCTAGATAGTCCAAGTGCCTGCTAGTAAACCTACATAATCCATGGGCCCGCTAGTTAACCTACATAGTGCAAGGGCCCGCTAGTTAACCTAGATCATGCAAGTGTCCACTAGTTAACCTACATAGTCCACGTGCCCACTAGGTAACCTAGATTGTCCAAGTGCCCTCTAGGGATCCTTCATAATCCAAGTGCCTGCTAGGTAACCTAGATAGTCCAAGTGCCTGCTAGGTAACCTAGAGTCCAAGTGCTCGCTAGTTAACCTACATAGTCCAAGTGCCCGCTATGTAACCTAGATAGTCAAAGGGCCCGTTAGGTAACCTAGATAGTCCAAGTGTCTCCTAGGTAACTTACATTGTCCAAGTTCCCACTAGGTGACCTACATACTCAAAGTGCCCGTTACCTAAACTAGATAGTCCAAATGCCAGGTAAGCAACCTACATAGTCCAAGTGCCCGTTCGTTAACCTAGAAGTCCAAGTGCCCGCTAGGTAACCTAGACACTCCAAGTGCCCGCTAGGTTACCTGCATATTCCAAGTGCCCGTTCGTTAACTTAGATAGTCCAAGTGCCCACTAGGTAACCTACATAGTCCAAGTGCCCGCTAAGGATCCTTCATAATCCAAGTGCCTACTAGGTAACCTAAATAGTCCAAGTACCCGCTGGTTAACCTAGATAGTCCTAGTGCCCGTTAGTTAACCTAGATAGTCCAAGTGCGCGCTAGGGTATGTACATGGTTCAAGGTCCGCTAGGTAACCTAGATAGTCCAAGTGCCCGCTAGTTAACCTACATAGTACAAGAGCCCGCTTGTTGACCTAGATAGTCCAAGTGCCCGCTAGTTAACCTAGATAGTCAAATTGCCCGCTAGTTAACCTAAGTAGTACTAATGTCCGATAGGGATCCTACATAGTTCAAGACCCGCTAGGTAACCTACATAGTCCAAGTGCCCGATAGGGAACCTACATAATCCAAGTGCCCGATAGGGAACCTACATAATCCAAGTGCCCGCTAGGGAACCTACATAGTCCAAGTGCCCGCTAGGCAGCCTACATAGTCCAAGTGCCCGTTAGTTAACCTAGATAGTCAAAGTGCCTGCTAGGTAACCTAGATAGTCCAAGTGCCCGCTAGGTAACCTACATAGTCCAAGTTCCCGTTTGGTAACCTAAACAGTCCAAATGCCCACTAGGGAAACTACATAGTCCAATTGCCCGCTAGTTAACCTAGATAGTCCAAGTGCCTGCTAGTAAACCTACATAATCCATGGGCCCGCTAGTTAACCTAGATCGTGCAAGTGTCCGCTAGTTAAGCTACATAGTCCAAGTGCCCGATAGGTAACCTAGATAGTCCAAGTGCCCGTTAGGGATCCTTCTTAATCCAAATGACTGCTAGGTAACCTAGATAGTCCAAGTGCACGCTAGTTGACCTAGATAGTCCTAGTGCCCGTTAGTTAACCTAGATAGTCCAAGTGCCCACTAGGGGACGTACATAGTCCAAGTGCCCGCTAGGTAACCTAGATAGTCCAAGTGTGCACTAGGGTATGTACATAGTCCGAGTGCCTGGTAGGAAACCTAGATATTCCAAGTGCCCGCTAGTTAACCTACATAGTCCAAGGGCCCGCTAGTTAAGCTACATAGTCCAAGGTCCGCTAGTTAACCTAGATAGTCCACGTGCCCGCTAGTTAACCTACATAGTACAAGGGCCCGCTAGTTGGCCTAGATAGTCCAAGTGCCTGCTAGTTAACCTAGATAGTCAAAGTGCCCGCTAGTTAACCTACGTAGTACAAATGTCCGATAGGGATCCTACATAGTCCAATTGCCCGCTAGGTAACCTACATAGTCCAAGTGCCCGTTCGTTAACCTAGATAGTCCAAGTGCGCGCTAGGGTATGTACATAGTCCAAGTGCCTGCTAGGAATCCGAGATAGTCCAAGTGCCCGCTAGTTAACCTACATAGTCCGAGGGCACGCTAGGTAAACTACATAGTCTAAGGTCCGATAGATAACCTAGATAGTCCAAGTGCCTGCTAGGAAACCTAGATAGTCCAAGTGCCCGCTAGTTAACCTACATAGTCCAAGGGCACGCTAGGTAACCTACATAGTCCAAGTTCCCGATGGTAACCTAAATAGTCAAATGCCCGCTAGGAAAACTACATAGTCCAAGTGCCTGCTAGTTAACTTAGATAGTCCAAGTTCCTGCTATTAAACCTGCATAATCCAAGGGCCCGCTAGTTAACCTACAGAGGGCAAGGGCCGCTAGTTAAACTAGATCGTGCAAGTGTCCGCTAGTTAACCTACATAGTCCACGTGCCTGCTAGGTAACCTAGAAAGTCCAAGTGCCCGCTAGGGATCCTTCATAATCCAAGTGCTCGCTACTTAACCTACATAGTCCAAGTGCCCGCTATGTAACCTAGATAGTCAAAGTGCCCGTTAGGTAACCTAGATAGTCCAAGTGCCCGGTAGGTAACTTACATTGTCCAAGTTCTAGCTAGGTAACCTAGATAGTCCAAGTGCCCGTTACCTAACCTATATAGTCCAAGTGCCCGCTAAGCAACCTACATAGTCCAAGTGCCCGTTCGTTAACCTAGAAGTCCACGTGCCCGCTAGGTAACCTAGACAGTACAAGTGCCCTCTAGGTTGCCTGCATATTCCAATTGCCCATTCGTTAACTTAGATCGTGCAAGTGCCCACTAGGTAAACTACATAGTCCATGTGCCCGCTAGGTAACCTATATAGTCCAAGTGCCCGCTAGGTCGCCTAGATAATCCAAGGGTCCGCTAGTTTAGCTACAAAATCCAAGGGCTCACTTGTTAACTTTGATAGTCCAAATGCCCGCTAGTTAACGTAGATCGTCCAAGTGCCCGCTAGTTAAACTAGATTGTCCAAGTGCCCGCTAGGGATCCTTCACAATCCAAGTGCCTGCTAGGTAACCTAGAGAGTCCAAGTGGCCGCTAGTTAACCTAGATAGTCCTAGTGCCCGTTAGTTAACCTAGATAGTCCAATTGCTCACTAGGGGACGTACATAGTCCAAGTACCCGCGAGGTAACCTAGATAGTCCAAGTGCTCGCTAAGGTATGTACATAGTCCAAGTGCCTGCTAGGAAACCTAGATAGTCCAAGTGCTCGCTAGTTAACCTACATAGTCCAAGGTCCGCTAGTTGACCTAGATAGTCAAAATGCCCGCTAGTTAACCTAAGTATTACAAATGTCCGATAGGGATCTTACATAGTACAAGTGGCCGCTAGGTAACCTACATAGTCCAAGTGCCCTTTCATTAACCTAGATAGTCAAAGTGCCCGCTAGGTAACCTAGACAATCCAAGTGCCCGCTAGGTTACCTACATAGTCCAAGTGCCCGTTCTTTAACCTAGATAGTCCAATTGCCCGCTAGGTTACCTAGACAGTTCAAGTGCCCGCTAGTTAACCTACATAGTCCAAGTGCCCGATAGGGAACCTACGTAATCCAAGTGCCCGATAGGGAACCTACATATCCAAGTGCCCGCTAGGGAACCTACATAGTCCAAGTGCCCGCTAGGCAACCTGCATAGTCCAAGTGCCAGTTAGTTAACCTAGATAGTCAAAGTGCCTGCTAGGTAACCTAGATAGTACAAGTGCCCTCTAGGGATCCTTCATAATCCAAGTGCCTGCTAGGTAACCTAGATAGTCCAAGTGCCTGCTAGGTAACCTAGAGTCCAAGTGCTCCCTAGTTAACCTACATAGTCCAAGTGCCCGCTATGTAACCTAGATAGTCAAAGTGCCCGTTAGGTAACCTAGATACTCCAAGTGTCTCCTAGGTAACTTACATTGTCCAAGTTCCCACTAGGTGACCTACATACTCAAAGTGCCCGTTACCTAACCTAGATAGTCTAAATGCCAGGTAAGCAACCTACATAGTCCAAGTGCCCGTTCGTTAACCTAGAAGTCCAAGTGCCCGCTAGGTAACCTAGACACTCCAAATGCCCGCTAGGTTACCTGCATATTCCAAGTGACCGTTCGTTAACTTAGATAGTCCAAGTGCCCACTAGGTAACCTACATAGTCCAAGTGCCCGCTAGGGATCCTTCATAATCCAAGTGCCTGCTAGGTAACCTAGATAGTCCAAGTGCCCGCTGGTTAACCTAGATAGTCCTAGTGCCCGTTAGTTAACCTAGATAGTCCAAATGCCCGCTAGTTAACCTACATAGTACAAGAGCCCGCTAGTTGACCTAGATACTCCAAGTAACCGCTAGTTAACCTAGATAGTCAAATTGCCCGCTAGTTAACCTAAGTAGTACTAATGTCTGATAGGGATCCTACATAGTTCAAGTGCCCGCTAGGTAACCTACATAGTCCAAGTGCCCGATAGGGAACCTACATAGTCCAAGTGCCCGCTAGGCAGCCTACATAGTCCAAGTGCCCGTTAGTTAACCTAGATAGCCAAAGTGCCTGCTAGGTAACCTAGATAGTCCAAGTGCCCGCTAGGTAACCTACATAGTCCAAGTTCCCGTTTGGTAACCTAAACAGTCCAAATGCCCGCTAGGGAAACTACATAGTCCAAGTGCCCGCTAGTTAACCTAGATAGTCCAAGTGAACGCTAGTTTACCTAGATAGTCCAAGTGCCCTCTAGTTAACCTAGATTGTCCAAGTGCCCGCTAGTTAACCTACATAGTCCAAGGGCCCGCTAGTTAAGCTACATAGTCCAAGGTCCGCTAGTTAACCTAGATAGTCCACGTGCCCGCTAGTTAACCTACATAGTACAAGGGCCCGCTAGTTGGCCTAGATAGTCCAAGTGCCTGCTAGTTAACCTACATAGTCAAAGTGCCCACTAGTTAACCTACGTAGTACAAATATCCGATAGGGATCCTACATAGTCCAATTGCCCGCTAGGTAACCTACATAGTCCAAGTGCCCGTTCGTTAACCTAGATAGTCCAAGTGTGCGCTAGGGTATGTACATAGTCCAAGTGCCTGCTAGGAAACAGAGATAGTCCAAGTGCCCGCTAGTTAACCTACATAATCCAAGGGCACGCTAGGTAACCTACATAGTCTAAGGTCCGATAGATAACCTAGATATTCCAAGCACCCGCTATATAACCTACATAGTACAAGGTCCCGCTAGTTGACCTAGATAGTCCAAGTGCCTGCTAGGAAACCTAGATAGTCCAAGTGCCCGCTAGTTAACCTACATAGTCCAAGGGCACGCTAGGTAACCTACATAGTCCAAGTTCCCGATGGTAACCTAAATAGTCAAATGCCCGCTAGGGAAACTACATAGTCCAAGTGCCTGCTAGTTAACTTAGATAGTCCAAGTTCCTGCTATTAAACCTGCATAATCCAAGGGCCCGCTAGTTAACCTACAGAGGGCAAGGGCCGCTAGTTAAACTAGATCGTGCAAGTGTCCGCTAGTTAACCTACATAGTCCACGTGCCTGCTAGGTAACCTAGAAAGTCCAAGTGCCCGCTAGGGATCCTTCATAATCCAAGTGCTCGCTAGTTAACCTACATAGTCCAAGTGCCCCGCTATGTAACCTAGATAGTCAAAGTGCCCGTTAGGTAACCTAGATAGTCCAAGTGCCCGGTAGGTAACTTACATTGTCCAAGTTCTAGCTAGGTAACCTAGATAGTCCAAGTGCCCGTTACCTAACCTATATAGTCCAAGTGCCCGCTAAGCAACCTACATAGTCCAAGTGCCCGTTCGTTAACCTAGAAGTCCACGTGCCCGCTAGGTAGCCTAGACAGTCCAAGTGCCCGCTAGGTGCCTGCATATTCCAATTGCCCATTCGTTAACTTAGATCGTGCAAGTGCCCACTAGGTAAACTACATAGTCCATGTGCCCGCTAGGTAACCTATATAGTCCAAGTGCCCGCTAGGTCACCTAGATAATCCAAGGGCCCGCTAGTTTAGATACAAAATCCAAGGGCTCACTTGTTAACTTTGATAGTCCAAATGCCCTCTAGTTAACGTAGATCGTCCAAGTGCCCGCTAGTTAAACTAGATTGTCCAAGTGCCCGCTAGGGATCCTTCATAATCCAAGTTCCTGCTAGGTAACCTAGATAGTCCAAGTGGCCGCTAGTTAACCTAGATAGTCCTAGTGCCCGTTAGTTAACCTAGATAGTCCAATTGCTCACTAGGGGACGTACATAGTCCAAGTACCCGCGAGGTAACCTAGATAGTCCAAGTGCTCGCTAAGGTATGTACATAGTCCAAGTGCCTGCTAGGAAACCTAGATAGTCCAAGTGCCCGCTAGTTAACCTACATAGTCCAAGGTCCGCTAGTTGACCTAGATAGTCAAAATGCCCGCTAGTTAACCTAAGTATTACAAATGTCCGATAGGGATCTTACATAGTCCAAGTGCCTGCTAGGTAACCTACATAGTCCAAGTGCCCATTCGTTAACCTAGATAGTCAAAGTGCCCGCTAGGTAACCTAGACAATCCAAGTGCCCGCTAGGTTATCTACATAGTCCAAGTGCCCGTTCTTTAACCTAGATAGTCCAATTGCCCGCTAGGTTACCCTGACAGTTCAAGTGCCCGCTAGTTAACCTACATAGTCCAAGTGCCCGCTAGGGATCCTTCATAGTCCAAGTGCCCGCTAGGCAACCTACATTGTCCACGTGCCCGTTAGTTAACATAGATAGTCCAAGTGCCCGCCAGTTAAACTACATAGTCCAAGTGCCCGTTCTTTAACCTGATAGTCCAATTGCCCGCTAGGTTACCTAGACAGTTCAAGTGCCCGCTAGTTAACCTACATAGTCCAAGTGCCCGATAGGGAACCTACGTAATCCAAGTGCCCGATAGGGAACCTACATAATCCAAGTGCCCGCTAGGGAACCTACATAGTCCAAGTGCCCGCTAGGCAACCTGCATAGTCCAAGTGCCCGTTAGTTAACCTAGATAGTCAAAGTGCCTGCTAGGTAACCTAGATAGTACAAGTGCCCGCTAGGTAACCTACATAGTCCAAGTTCCTGCTTGGTAACCTAAATAGTCCAAATGCCCGCTAGGGAAACTACATAGTCCATGTGCCCGCTAGTTAACCTAGATAGTCCAAGTGCCTGGAGTAAACCTACATAATCCATGGGCCCGCTAGCTAACAAACATAGTGCAAGGGCCCGCTTGTTAACCTACATAGTACAAGGGCCCGCTAGTTGGCCTAGATAGTCCAAGTGTCTGCTAGTTAACCTAGATATTCAAAGTGCCCGCTAGTTAACCTAAGTAGTACAAATGTCCGATAGGGATCTTACATAGTCCAAGTGCCCGCTAGGTAACCTACATAGTCCAAGTGCCCGCTAGTTAACCTAGATAGTCCAAGTGCCTGCTAGTAAACCTACATAATCCATGGGCCCGCTCGTTAACCTACATAGTGCAAGGGCCCGCTAGTTAACCTAGATCGTGCAAGTGTCCACTAGTTAACCTACATACTCCACGTGCCCGCTAGGTAACCTAGATAGTCCAAGTGCCCTCTAGGGATCCTTCATAATCCAAGTGCCTGCTAGGTAACCTAGATAGTCCAAGTGCCCGCTAGTTAACCTAGATAGTCCTAGTGCCCGTTAGTTAACCTAGATAGTCCAAGTGCCCACTAGGGGACTTACATAGTCCAAGTGCCCACTAGTTAACCTACATAGTCCAAGGTCCGCTAGTTAACCTACATAGTCCAAGTGCCCATTCGTTAACCTAGATAGTCAAAGTGCCCGCTAGGTAACCTAGACAATCCAAGTGCCCGCTAGGTTACCTACATAGTCCAAGTGCCCGTTCTTTAACCTAGATAGTCCAATTGCCCGCTAGGTTACCTAGACAGTTCAAGTGCCCGCTAGTTAAACTACATTGTCCAAGTGCCCGATAGGGAACCTACGTAATCCAAGTGCCCGATAGGGAACCTATGTAATCCAAGTTCCCGCTTGGTAACCTAAATAGTCCAAATGCCCGCCAAGGAAACTACATAGTCCAAGTGCCCGCTAGTTAACCTAGATAGTCCAAGTGCCTGCTAGTAAACCTACATAATCCATGGGCCCGCTAGCTAACCTACATAGTGCAAGGGCCCGCTTGTTAACCTACATAGTACAAGGGCCCGCTAGTTGGCCTAGATAGTCCAAGTGTCTGCTAGTTAACCTAGATATTCAAAGTGCCCGCTGGTTAACCTAAGTAGTACAAATGTCCGATAGGGATCTTACATAGTCCAAGTGCCCCTTCGTTAACCTAGATAGTCAAAGTGCCCGCTAGGGAACCTACATAGTCCAAGTGCCCACTAGGCAACCTACATAGTCCAAGTGCCCGTTAGTTAACCTAGATAGTCCAAGTGCCCGTTAGTTAACCTAGATAGTCAAAGTGCCTGCTAGGTAACCTACATAGTCCAAGTTCCCGCTTGGTAACCTAAATAGTCCAAATGCCCGCTAGGGAAACTACATAGTCCAAGTGCCCGCTAGTTAACCTAGATAGTCCAAGTGCCTGCTAGTAAACCAACATAATCCATGGGCCCGCTAGTTAACCTACATAGTGCAAGGGCCCGCTTGTTAAACTACATAGTCCATGGTACGCTAGTTAACCTAGATAGTCCACGTGCCCGCTAGTTAACCTACATAGAACAAGGGCCCACTAGTTGGCCTAGATAATCTAAGTGCCTGCTAGTTAACCTAGATAGTCAAAGTGCCCGCTAGTTAACCTAAATAGTACAAATGTCCGATATGGATCCTACATAGTCCAAGTGCCCGCTAGGTAACCTACATAGTCCAAGTGCCCGTTCTCTAACCTAGATAGTCCAAGTGCCCGCTAGGTTACCTAGACAGTCCAAGTGCCCGCTAGTTAACCTACATAGTCCAAGTGCACGATAGGGAACCTACATAATCCAAGTGCCCGATAGGGAACCTACATAATCCAAGTGCCCGCTAGGCAACCTACATAGTCCAAGTGCCCGCTAGGCAACCTACATAGTCCAAGTGCCCGTTAGTTAACCTAGATAGTCAAAGTGCCTGCTAGGTAACCTAGATAGTCCAAGTGCCCGCTAGGTAACCTACATAGTCCAAGTTGCCGATGGTAACCTAAATAGTCCAAATGCCCGCTAGGAAAACTACATAGTCCAAGTGCCCGCTAGTTAACCTAGATAGTCCAAGTGCCTGCTAGTAAACCTACATAATCCATGGGCCCGCTAGTTAACCTACGTAGTGCAAGGGACCGCTAGTTAACCTAGATCGTGCAAGTGTCCACTAGTAAACCTACATAGTCCACGTGCCCGCTAGGTAACCTAGATAGTCCAAGTGCCCGCTAGGAATCCTTCATAATCCAATTGCCTGCTAGGTAACCTAGATAGTCCAAGTGCCCGCTAGTTAACCTAGATAGTCCTAGTGCCCGTTAGTTAACCTAGATAGTCCAAGTGCCCACTAGGGGACTTACATAGTCCAAGTGCCCACTAGTTAACCTACATAGTCCAAGCTCCGCTAGTTAACCTAGATAGTCCAAGTGCCCGCTAGGTAACTTACATAGTCCCAGTGCCGCTAGGTAACCTAGATAGTCCAAGTGCCCGTTCCTTAACCTAGATAGCCCAATTGCCCGCTCTGGTAATCTAGACTGTCCAAGTGTCCACTAGGTTAGCTACATAGTCCAAGTGCCCGTTCGTTAACTTAGATAGTCCAATTGCCCGCTAGGTAACCTAGACTGTCCAAGTGCCCGCTAGGTTACCTACATATTTAAGTGCCCGTTCGTTAACCTAGATAGTCCAAGTGCCCGCTTGGAAAACTACATAGTCCAAGGGCCCGATAGATAACCTAGATAGTCCAAGTGCCTGCTAGGTAACCTAGAGTCCAAGTGCTCGCTAGTTAACCTACATAGTCCAAGTGCCCGCTATGTAACCTAGATAGTCAAAGTGCCCGTTATGTAACCTAGATAGTCCAAGTGCCCCCTAGGTAACTTACATTGTCCAAGTTCCCGCTAGGTGACCTAGATACTCAAAGAGCCCCTTACCTAACCTAGATAGTCCAAATGCCCGCTAAGCAACCTACATAGTCCAAGTGCCCGTTCGTTAACCTAGAAGTCCAAGTGCCCGCTAGGTAACCTAGACACTCCAAGTGCCCGCTAGGTTACCTGCATATTCCAAGTGCCCGTTCGTTAACTTAGATAGTCCAAGTGCCCACTAGGTAACCTACATATTTCAAGTGCCCGCTAGGGATCCTTCATAATCCAAGTGCCTGCTAGGTAACCTAGATAGTCCAAGTACCCGCTTGTTAACCTAGATAGTCCTAGTGCACGTTGGTTAACCTAGATAGTCCAAGTGCGCGCTAGGGTATGTACATGGTTCAAGGTCCGCTAGTTAACTTAGATAGTCCAAGTGCCCGCTAGTTAACCTACATAGTACAAGAGCCCGCTAGTTGACCTAGATAGTCCAAGTGCCCGCTACTTAACCTAGATAGTCAAAGTGCCCGCTAGTTAACCTAAGTAGTACAAATGTCCGATAGGGATCCTACATAGTTCAATTGCCCGCTAGGTAACCTACATAGTCCAAGTGCCCGATAGGGAACCTACATAATCCAAGTGCCCGCTAGGGAACCTACATAGTCCAAGGGCCCGCTAGGAAACCTACATAGTCCAAGTGCCCGTTAGTTAACCTAGATAGTCAAACTGCCCGCTAGGTAACCTACATAGTCCAAGTTCCCGTTTGGTAACCTAAATAGTCCAAATGCCCGCTAGGGAAACTACATAGTCCAAGTGCCCGCTAGTTAACCTAGATAGTCCAAGTGCCTGCTAGTAAACCTACATAATCCATGGGCCCGCTAGTTAACCTAGATCGTGCAAGTGTCCGCTAGTTAACCTACATAATCCAAGTGCCCGCTAGGTAACCTAGATAGTCCAAGTGCTCGTTAAGGATCCTTCTTAATCCAAATGCCTGCTAGGTAACCTAGATATTCCAAGTGCCCACTAGTTGACCTAGATAGTCCTAGTGCCCGTTAGTTAACCTAGATAGTCCAAGTGCGCGCTAGGGTATGTACATGGTCCAAGGTCGGCTAGATAACCTAGATAGTCCAAGTGCCCGCTAGTTAACCTACATAGTACAAGGGCCCGCTAGTTGACCTAGATAGTCCAAGTGCCCGCTAGATAACCTAGATAGTCAAAGTGCCCGCTAGTTAACCTAAGTAGTACAAATGTCCTATAGGGATCCTACATAGTTCAAGTGCCCGCTAGGTAACCTACATAGTCCAAGTGCCCGATAGGGAGCCTACATAATCCAAGTGCCCGCTAGGGAACCTACATAGTCCAAGTGCCCGCTAGGCAACCTACATAGTCCAAGTGCCCGTTACTTAACCTAGATAGTCAAAGTGCCTGCTAGATAACCTAGATAGTGTAAGGGCCTGCTAGTTAACCTACAAAATCAAAGGGCTCACTTGTTAACTTTGATAGTCCATGTGCCCGCTAGTTAACCTAGATCGTCTAAGTGCCCGCTAGTTAAACTAGATTGTCCAATTGCCCGCTAGGGATCCTTCATTATCCAAGTGTCTGCTAGGTAACCTAGATAGTCCAAGTGGCCGCTAGTTAACCTAGATAGTCCTAGTGCCCGTTAGTTAACCTTGATAGTCCAATTGCCCACTAGGGGACGTACATAGTCCAAGTGCCCGCTAGGTAACCTAGATAGTCCAATGCCCGTTACCTAACCTAGATAGTCCAAGTGGCCGCTAGTTAACCTAGATAGACCTAGTGCCCGTTCGTTAACCTAGATAGTCCAAGTGCCCGCTAGGAAACCTACATAGTCCAAGTGCCCGCTAGGTAACCTAGATAGTCCAAGTGCCCGCTAGTTAACCTAGAGTCCAATTGCTCGCTAGTTAACCTTCATAGTCCAAGTGCCCGCTATGTAACCTAGATAGTCCAAGTGCTCGCTAGGGTATGTACATAGTCCAAGTGCCTGCTAAGAAACCTAGATAGTCCAAGTGCCCGTTAGTTAACCTACATAGTCCAAGGGTCCGCTAGTTAACTACATAGTCCAAGGTCCGCTATTTAACCTAGATAGTCCAAGTGCCCGCTAGTTAACCTACATAGTACAAGGGCCCGCTAGTTGGCCTAGATAGTCCAAGTGCCTGCTAGTTTACCTAGATATTCAAAGTGCCCACTAGTTAAACTAAGTAGTACAAATGTCCGATAGGGATCCTACATAGTCCAAGTGCCCGCTGGGTAACCTACATAGTCCAAGTGCCCGTTTGTTAACCTAGATAGTCAAAGTGCCCGCTAGGTAACCTAGACAGTCCAAGTGCCCGCTAGGTTACCTACATAGTCCAAGTGCCCGTTCTTTAACCTATATAGTCCAAGTGCCCGTAGGGTTACCTAGACAGTCCAAGTGCCCGCTAGTTAACCTACATAGTCCAAGTGCCCGATTGGGAACCTACATAATCCAAGTGCTCGATAGGGAACCTACATAATCCAAGTGCCCAATAGGCAACCTACATAGTCCAAGTGCCCTCTAGGCAACCTACATAGTCCAAGTGCCCGTTAGTTAACCTAGATAGTCCAAGTGCCTGCTAGTTAACCTAGATAGTCAAAGTGCCCGCGAGTTAACCTAAGTAGTACAAATGTCCTATAGGGATCCTACATAGTCCAATTGCCCACTTGCTAACCTACATAGTGCAATTGCCCGTTTGTTAACCTAGATAGCCAAAGTGCCCGCTAGGTAACCTAGACAGTCCAAGTGCCCGCTAGGTTACCTACATAGTCCAAGTGCCCCTTCTTTAACCTAGATAGTCCAAGTGCCCGCAGGGTTACCTAGACAGTCCAAGGCAATGCTAGTTAACCTACATAGTCCAAGTGCCCGATTGGGAACCTACATAATCCAAGTGCTCGATAGGGAACCTACATAATCCAAGTGCCCGCTAGGCAACCTACATAGTCCAAGTGCCCGTTAGTTAACCTAGATAGTCCAAGTGCCCGTTAGTTAACCTACATAGTCAAAGTGCCTGATAGGTAACCTAGATAGTCCAATTGCCCGCTAGTTAACCTACATAGTCCAAGTGCCCGCTAGGCAACCTACATAGTCCAAGTGCCCGTTACTTAACCTAGATAGTCAAAGTGCCTGCTAGATAACCTAGATAGTGTATGGGCCTGCTAGTTAACCTACAAAATCAAAGGGCTCACTTGTTAACTTTGATAGTCCATGTGTCCGCTAGTTAACCTAGATCGTCCAAGTGCCCGCTAGTTAAACTAGATTGTCCAATTGCCCGCTAGGGATCCTTCATTATCCAAGTGTCTGCTAGGTAACCTAGATAGTCCAAGTGGCCACTAGTTAACCTAGATAGTCCTAGTGCCCGTTAGTTAACCTTGATAGTCCAATTGCCCACTAGGGGACGTACATAGTCCAAGTGCCCGCTAGGTAACCTAGATAGTCAAAGTGCCCGCTAGTTAACCTAAGTAGTACAAATGTCCTATAGGGATCCTACATAGTTCAAGTGCCCGCTAGGTAACCTAGACAGTCCAAGTGCCCGCTAGGTTACCTACATAGTCCAAGTGCCCGTTCTTTAAACTATATAGTCCAAGTGCCCGCAGGGTTACCTAGACAGTCCAAGTGCCCGCTACTTAACCTACATAGTCCAAGTGCCCGATTGGGAACCTACATAATGCAAGTGCTCGATAGGGAACCTACATAATCCAAGTGCCCAATAGGCAACCTACATAGTCCAAGTGCCCGCTAGGCAACCTACATTGTCCAAGTGCCCGTTAGTTAACCTAGATAGTCCAAGTGCCTGCTAGTTAACCTAGATAGTCAAAGTGCCCGCGAGTTAACCTAAGTAGTACAAATGTCCTATAGGGATGCTACATAGTCCAATTGCCCGCTTGCTAACCTACATAGTGCAAGTGCCCGTTTGTTAACCTAGATAGCCAAAGTGCCCGCTAGGTAACCTAGACAGTCCAAGTGCCCGCTAGGTTACCTACATAGTCCAAGTGCCCGTTCTTTAACCTAGATAGTCCAAGTGCCCGCAGGGTTACCTAGACCGTCCAAGTGCCCGCTAGTTAACCTACATAGTCCAAGTGCCCGATTGGGAACCTACATAATCCAAGTGCTCGATAGGGAACCTACATAATCCAAGTGCCCAATAGGCAACCTACATAGTCCAATTGCCCGCTAGGCAACCTACATAGTCCAAGTGCCCGTTAGTTAACCTAGATAGTCAAAGTGCCCGCGAGTTAACCTAAGTAGTACAAATGTCCTATAGGGATGCTACATAGTCCAATTGCCCGCTTGCTAACCTACATAGTGCAAGTGCCCGTTTGTTAACGTAGATAGCCAAAGTGCCCGCTAGGTAACCTAGACAGTCCAAGTGCCCGCTAGGTTACCTACATAGTCCAAGTGCCCGTTCTTTAACCTAGATAGTCCAAGTGCCCGCAGGGTTACCTAGACAGTCCAATTGCCCGCTAGTTAACCTGCATAGTCCAAGTGCCCGATTGGGAACCTACATAATCCAAGTGCTCGATAGGGAACCTACATAATCCAAGTGCCCGCTAGGCAACCTACATAGTCCAAGTGCCCGCTAGTTAACCTACATAGTTCAAGGGCCCGCTAGTTACCTACATAGTCCAAGGTCCGCTAGTTAACCTAGATAGTCCAAGTGCCCGCTAGTTAACCTACATAGTACAAGGGCCCGCTAGTTGGCCTAGATAGTCCAAGTGCCTGCTAGTTTACCTAGATAGTCAAAGTGCCCGCTAGTTAACCTAAGTAGTACAAATGTCCGATAGGGATCCTACATAGTCCAAGTGCCCGCTTGGTAACCTACATACCAAGTGCCCGTTTGTTAACCTAGATAGTCAAAGTGCCCGCTAGGTAACCTAGACAGTCCAAGTGCCCGCTAGGTTACCTACACAGTCCAAGTGCCCGTTCTTTAACCTATATAGTCCAAGTGCCCGCAGGGTTACCTAGACAGTCCAAGTGCCCGCTAGTTAACCTACATAGTCCAAGTGCCCAATTGGGAACCTACATAATCCAAGTGCTCGATAGGGAACCTACATAATCCAAGTGCCCAATAGGCAACCTACATAGTCCAATTGCCCGCTAGGCAACCTACATAGTCCAAGTGCCCGTTAGTTAACCTAGATAGTCCAAGTGCCTGCTAGTTAACCTAGATAGTCAAAGTGCCCGCGAGTTAACCTAAGTAGTACAAATGTCCTATAGGGATCCTACATAGTCCAATTGCCCACTTGCTAACCTACATAGTGCAATTGCCCGTTTGTTAACCTAGATAGCCAAAAGCCCGCTAGGTAACCTAGACAGGCCAAGTGCCCGCTAGGTTACCTACATAGTCCAAGTGCCCCTTCTTTAACCTAGATAGTCAAAGTGCCCGCAGGGTTACCTAGACAGTCCAACTGCCTGCTTGTTAACCTACATAGTCCAAGTGCCCGATTGGGAACCTACATAATCCAAGTGCTCGATAGGGAACCTACATAATCCAAGTGCCCGCTAGGCAACCTACATAGTCCAAGTGCCCGCTAGGCAACCTACATAGTCCAAGTGCCCGTTAGTTAACCTACATAGTCAAAGTGCCTGATAGGTAACCTAGATAGTCCAAGTGCCCGCTAGGTAACCTACATAGTCCAAGTTCCCGATGGTAACCTAAATAGTCCAAATGCCCGCTAGGGAAACTACATAGTCCAAGTGCCCGCTAGGTAACCTAGATAGTCCAAGTGCCTGCTAGTAAACCTACATAATCCATGGGCCCGCTAGTTAACCTACATAGTGCAAGGGCCCGCTAGTTAACCTAGATCGTGCAAGTGTCCGCTAGTTAACCTACATAGTCCACGTGCCCGCTAGGTAACCTAGATAGTCCAAGTGCCCGCAAGGGATCATTCATAATCCAAGTGCCTGTTAGGTAACCTAGATAGTCCAAGTGCCCGCTAGTTAACCTAGATAGTCTTAGTGCCCGTTAGTTAACCTAGATAGTCCAAGTGCCCACTAGGGGACTTACATAGTCCAAGTGCCCACTAGTTAACCTACATAGTCCAAGGTCCGCTAGTTAAGGTAGATAGTCCAAGTGCCCGCTAGGTAACTTACATAGTCCAAGTGCCGCTAGGTAACCTAGATAGTCCAAGTGCCCGTTCCTTAACCTAGATAGTCCAATTGCCCGCTAGGTAACCTAGACTGCCCAAGTGTCCGCTAGGTTACCTACATAGTCCAAGTGCCCATTCGTTAACCTAGATAGTCCAAGTGCCCGCTAGGTAACCTAGACTGTCCAAGTGCCCGCTAGGTTACCTACATAGTCCAAGTGCCCGTTCGTTAACCTAGATAGTCCAAGTACCCCCTAGGAAACCTACATAGTCCAAGTTCCTGCTAGGTAACCTAGAGTCCAAGTGCTCGCTAGTTAACCTACATAGTCCAAGTGCCCAGTATGTAACCTAGATATTCAAAGTGCCTGTTAGGTAACCTAGATAGTCCAAGTGCCCGCTTGGTAACCCACATAGTCCAAGTGCCCGATAGGCAACCTACATAGTCCAAGTGCCCGTTAGTTAACCTAGATAGTCAAAGTGCCTGCTAGGTAACCTAGATAGTCCAATTGCCCGCTAGGTAACCTACATAGTCCAAGTTCCCGATGGTAACCTAAATAGTCCAAATGCCCGCTAGGGAGACTACATAGTCCAAGTGCCTGCTAGTAAACCTACATAATCCATGGGCCCGCTAGTTAACCTACATAGTCCAAGTGCCCGCTAGGAAACCTACATAGTCCAAGTGCCCGATAGGGAACCTACATACTCCAAGTGCCCGAAAGGGAGCCTACATAATCCAAGTGCCCGCTAGGGAACCTAGATAGTCAAAGTGCCTGCTAGGTAACCTAGATAGTCCAAGTGCCCGCTAGGTAACCTACATAGTCCAAGTTCCCGTTTGGTAACCTAAATAGTCCAAATGCCCGCTAGGGAAACTACATAGTCCAAGTGCCCGCTAGTTAACCTAGATAGTCCAAGTGCCTGCTAGTAAACCTACATAATCCATGGGCCCGCTAGTTAACCTAGATCGTGCAAGTGTCCGCTAGTTTACCTACATAGTCCAAGTGCCCGCTAGGTCACCTAGATAGTCCAAGTGCCCGTTAGGGATCCTTCATAATCCAAATGCCTGCTAGGTAACCTAGATAGTCAAAGTCCCCGCTAGTTAACCTAAATAGTACACATGTCCTATAGGGATCCTACATAGTTCAAGTGCCCGCTAGGTAACCTACATAGTCCAAGTGCCCGATAGGGAGCCTACATAATCCAAGTGCCCGCTAGGGAACCTACATAGTCCAAGTGCCCGCTAGGCAACCTACATAGTCCAAGTGCCCGTTACTTAACCTAGATAGTCAAAGTGCCTGCTAGATAACCTAGATAGTGTAAGGGCCTGCTAGGTAACCTACAAAATCAAAGGGCTCACTTGTTAACTTTGATAGTCCATGTGTCCGCTAGTTAACCTAGATCGTCCAAGTGCCCGCTAGTTAAACTAGATTGTCCAATTGCCCGCTAGGGATCCTTCATTATCCAAGTGTCTGCTAGGTAACCTAGATAGTCCAAGTGGCCGCTAGTTAACCTAGATAGTCCTAGTGCCCGTTAGTTAACCTTGATAGTCCAATTGCCCACTAGGGGACGTACATAGTCCAAGTGCCCGCTAGGTAACCTAGATAGTCAAAGTGCCCGCTAGTTAACCTAAGTAGTACAAATGTCCTATAGGGATCCTACATAGTTCAAGTGCCCGCTAGGAAACCTAGACAGTCCAAGTGCCCGCTAGGTTACCTACATAGTCCAAGTGCCCGTTCTTTAAACTATATAGTCCAAGTGCCCGCAGGGTTACCTAGACAGTCCAAGTGCCCGCTACTTAACCTACATAGTCCAAGTGCCCGATTGGGAACCTACATAATGCAAGTGCTCGATAGGGAACCTACATAATCCAAGTGCCCAATAGGCAACCTACATAGTCCAAGTGCCCGCTAGGCAACCTACATTGTCCAAGTGCCCGTTAGTTAACCTAGATAGTCCAAGTGCCTGCTAGTTAACCTAGATAGTCAAAGTGCCCGCGAGTTAACCTAAGTAGTACAAATGTCCTATAGGGATGCTACATAGTCCAATTGCCCGCTTGCTAACCTACATAGTGCAAGTGCCCGTTTGTTAACCTAGATAGCCAAAGTGCCCGCTAGGTAACCTAGACAGTCCAAGTGCCCGCTAGGTTACCTACATAGTCCAAGTGCCCGTTCTTTAACCTAGATAGTCCAAGTGCCCGCAGGGTTACCTAGACCGTCCAAGTGCCCGCTAGTTAACCTACATAGTCCAAGTGCCCGATTGGGAACCTACATAATCCAAGTGCTCGATAGGGAACCTACATAATCCAAGTGCCCAATAGGCAACCTACATAGTCCAATTGCCCGCTAGGCAACCTACATAGTCCAAGTGCCCGTTAGTTAACCTAGATAGTCAAAGTGCCCGCGAGTTAACCTAAGTAGTACAAATGTCCTATAGGGATGCTACATAGTCCAATTGCCCGCTTGCTAACCTACATAGTGCAAGTGCCCGTTTGTTAACGTAGATAGCCAAAGTGCCCGCTAGGTAACCTAGACAGTCCAAGTGCCCGCTAGGTTACCTACATAGTCCAAGTGCCCGTTCTTTAACCTAGATAGTCCAAGTGCCCGCAGGGTTACCTAGACAGTCCTATTGCCCGCTAGTTAACCTGCATAGTCCAAGTGCCCGATTGGGAACCTACATAATCCAAGTGCTCGATAGGGAACCTACATAATCCAAGTGCCCGCTAGGCAACCTACATAGTCCAAGTGCCCGCTAGTTAACCTACATAGTTCAAGGGCCCGCTAGTTACCTACATAGTCCAAGGTCCGCTAGTTAACCTAGATAGTCCAAGTGCCCGCTAGTTAACCTACATAGTACAAGGGCCCGCTAGTTGGCCTAGATAGTCCAAGTGCCTGCTAGTTTACCTAGATAGTCAAAGTGCCCGCTAGTTAACCTAAGTAGTACAAATGTCCGATAGGGATCCTACATAGTCCAAGTGCCCGCTTGGTAACCTACATACCAAGTGCCCGTTTGTTAACCTAGATAGTCAAAGTGCCCGCTAGGTAACCTAGACAGTCCAAGTGCCCGCTAGGTTACCTACACAGTCCAAGTGCCCGTTCTTTAACCTATATAGTCCAAGTGCCCGCAGGGTTACCTAGACAGTCCAAGTGCCCGCTAGTTAACCTACATAGTCCAAGTGCCCAATTGGGAACCTACATAATCCAAGTGCTCGATAGGGAACCTACATAATCCAAGTGCCCAATAGGCAACCTACATAGTCCAATTGCCCGCTAGGCAACCTACATAGTCCAAGTGCCCGTTAGTTAACCTAGATAGTCCAAGTGCCTGCTAGTTAACCTAGATAGTCAAAGTGCCCGCGAGTTAACCTAAGTAGTACAAATGTCCTATAGGGATCCTACATAGTCCAATTGCCCACTTGCTAACCTACATAGTGCAATTGCCCGTTTGTTAACCTAGATAGCCAAAAGCCCGCTAGGTAACCTAGACAGGCCAAGTGCCCGCTAGGTTACCTACATAGTCCAAGTGCCCCTTCTTTAACCTAGATAGTCAAAGTGCCCGCAGGGTTACCTAGACAGTCCAACTGCCTGCTTGTTAACCTACATAGTCCAAGTGCCCGATTGGGAACCTACATAATCCAAGTGCTCGATAGGGAACCTACATAATCCAAGTGCCCGCTAGGCAACCTACATAGTCCAAGTGCCCGCTAGGCAACCTACATAGTCCAAGTGCCCGTTAGTTAACCTACATAGTCAAAGTGCCTGATAGGTAACCTAGATAGTCCAAGTGCCCGCTAGGTAACCTACATAGTCCAAGTTCCCGATGGTAACCTAAATAGTCCAAATGCCCGCTAGGGAAACTACATAGTCCAAGTGCCCGCTAGGTAACCTAGATAGTCCAAGTGCCTGCTAGTAAACCTACATAATCCATGGGCCCGCTAGTTAACCTACATAGTGCAAGGGCCCGCTAGTTAACCTAGATCGTGCAAGTGTCCGCTAGTTAACCTACATAGTCCACGTGCCCGCTAGGTAACCTAGATAGTCCAAGTGCCCGCAAGGGATCATTCATAATCCAAGTGCCTGTTAGGTAACCTAGATAGTCCAAGTGCCCGCTAGTTAACCTAGATAGTCTTAGTGCCCGTTAGTTAACCTAGATAGTCCAAGTGCCCACTAGGGGACTTACATAGTCCAAGTGCCCACTAGTTAACCTACATAGTCCAAGGTCCGCTAGTTAAGGTAGATAGTCCAAGTGCCCGCTAGGTAACTTACATAGTCCAAGTGCCGCTAGGTAACCTAGATAGTCCAAGTGCCCGTTCCTTAACCTAGATAGTCCAATTGCCCGCTAGGTAACCTAGACTGCCCAAGTGTCCGCTAGGTTACCTACATAGTCCAAGTGCCCATTCGTTAACCTAGATAGTCCAAGTGCCCGCTAGGTAACCTAGACTGTCCAAGTGCCCGCTAGGTTACCTACATAGTCCAAGTGCCCGTTCGTTAACCTAGATAGTCCAAGTACCCCCTAGGAAACCTACATAGTCCAAGTTAGTGCTAGGTAACCTAGAGTCCAAGTGCTCGCTAGTTAACCTACATAGTCCAAGTGCCCAGTATGTAACCTAGATATTCAAAGTGCCTGTTAGGTAACCTAGATAGTCCAAGTGCCCGCTTGGTAACCCACATAGTCCAAGTGCCCGATAGGCAACCTACATAGTCCAAGTGCCCGTTAGTTAACCTAGATAGTCAAAGTGCCTGCTAGGTAACCTAGATAGTCCAATTGCCCACTAGGTAACCTACATAGTCCAAGTTCCCGATGGTAACCTAAATAGTCCAAATGCCCGCTAGGGAGACTACATAGTCCAAGTGCCTGCTAGTAAACCTACATAATCCATGGGCCCGCTAGTTAACCTACATAGTCCAAGTGCCCGCTAGGAAACCTACATAGTCCAAGTGCCCGATAGGGAACCTACATACTCCAAGTGCCCGAAAGGGAGCCTACATAATCCAAGTGCCCGCTAGGGAACCTAGATAGTCAAAGTGCCTGCTAGGTAACCTAGATAGTCCAAGTGCCCGCTAGGTAACCTACATAGTCCAAGTTCCCGTTTGGTAACCTAAATAGTCCAAATGCCCGCTAGGGAAACTACATAGTCCAAGTGCCCGCTAGTTAACCTAGATAGTCCAAGTGCCTGCTAGTAAACCTACATAATCCATGGGCCCGCTAGTTAACCTAGATCGTGCAAGTGTCCGCTAGTTTACCTACATAGTCCAAGTGCCCGCTAGGTCACCTAGATAGTCCAAGTGCCCGTTAGGGATCCTTCATAATCCAAATGCCTGCTAGGTAACCTAGATAGTCAAAGTCCCCGCTAGTTAACCTAAATAGTACAAATGTCCTATAGGGATCCTACATAGTTCAAGTGCCCGCTAGGTAACCTACATAGTCCAAGTGCCCGATAGGGAGCCTACATAATCCAAGTGCCCGCTAGGGAACCTACATAGTCCAAGTGCCCGCTAGGCAACCTACATAGTCCAAGTGCCCGTTACTTAACCTAGATAGTCAAAGTGCCTGCTAGATAACCTAGATAGTGTAAGGGCCTGCTAGGTAACCTACAAAATCAAAGGGCTCACTTGTTAACTTTGATAGTCCATGTGTCCGCTAGTTAACCTAGATCGTCCAAGTGCCCGCTAGTTAAACTAGATTGTCCAATTGCCCGCTAGGGATCCTTCATTATCCAAGTGTCTGCTAGGTAACCTAGATAGTCCAAGTGGCCGCTAGTTAACCTAGATAGTCCTAGTGCCCGTTAGTTAACCTTGATAGTCCAATTGCCCACTAGGGGACGTACATAGTCCAAGTGCCCGCTAGGTAACCTAGATAGTCAAAGTGCCCGCTAGTTAACCTAAGTAGTACAAATGTCCTATAGGGATCCTACATAGTTCAAGTGCCCGCTAGGTAACCTAGACAGTCCAAGTGCCCGCTAGGTTACCTACATAGTCCAAGTGCCCGTTCTTTAAACTATATAGTCCAAGTGCCCGCAGGGTTACCTAGACAGTCCAAGTGCCCGCTAGTTAACCTACATAGTCCAAGTGCCCGATTGGGAACCTACATAATCCAAGTGCTCGATAGGGAACCTACATAATCCAAGTGCCCAATAGGCAACCTACATAGTCCAAGTGCCCGCTAGGCAACCTACATTGTCCAAGTGCCCGTTAGTTAACCTAGATAGTCCAAGTGCCTGCTAGTTAACCTAGAAAGTCAAAGTGCCCGCGAGTTAACCTAAGTAGTACAAATGTCCTATAGGGATGCTACATAGTCCAATTGCCCGCTTGCTAACCTACATAGTGCAAGTGCCCGTTTGTTAACCTAGATAGCCAAAGTGCCCGCTAGGTAACCTAGACAGTCCAAGTGCCCGCTAGGTTACCTACATAGTCCAAGTGCCCGTTCTTTAACCTAGATAGTCCAAGTGCCCGCAGGGTTACCTAGACAGTCCAATTGCCCGCTAGTTAACCTACATAGTCCAAGTGCCCGATTGGGAACCTACATAATCCAAGTGCTCGATAGGGAACCTACATAATCCAAGTGCCCGCTAGGCAACCTACATAGTCCAAGTGCCCGTTAGTTAACCTAGATAGTCCAAGTGCCTGCTAGTTAACCTAGATAGTCCAAGTGCCTGCTAGTTAACCTAAGTAGTACAAATGTCCGATAGGGATCCTACATAGTCCAAGTGCCCGCTTGGTAACCTACATAGTCCAAGTGCCCGTTTGTTAACCTAGATAGTCAAAGTGCCCGCTAGGTAACCTAGACAGTCCTAGTGCCCGCTAGGTTAACTACATAGTCCAAGTGCCCGTTCTTTAACCTAGATAGTCCAAGTGCCCGCAGGGTTACCTAGACAGTCCAAGTGCCTGCTAGTTAACCTACATAGTCCAAGTGCCCGATTGGGAACCTACATAATCCAAGTGCTCGATAGCGAACCTACATAATCCAAGTGCCTGCTAGGCAACCTACATAGTCCAAGTGCCCGCTAGGCAACCTACATAATCCAAGTGCCCGTTAGTTAACCTAGATAGTCCAAGTGCCTGCTAGTTAACCTAGATAGTCAAAGTGCCCGCTAGTTAACCTAAGTAGTACAAATGTCCGATAGGGATCCTACATAGTCCAATTGCCCGCTTGCTAACCTACATAGTCCAAGTGCCCGTTTGTTAACCAGATAGTCAAAGTGCCCGCTAGGTAACCTAGACAGTCCAAGTGCCCGCTAGGTTACCTACAAAGTCCAAGTGCCCCTTCTTTAACCTACATAGTCCAAGTGCCCGTTTGTTAACCAGATAGTCAAAGTGCCCGCTAGGTAACCTAGACAGTCCAAGTGCCCGCTAGGTTACCTACATAGTCCAAGTGCCCCTTCTTTAACCTAGATAGTCCAAGTGCCCGCAGGGTTACCTAGACAGTCCAAATGCCCGCTAGTTAACCTACATAGTCCAAGTGCCCGATTGGGAACCTACATAATCCAAGTGCTCGATAGGGAACCTACATAATCCAAGTGCCCGCTAGGCAACCTACATAGTCCAAGTGCCCGCTAGGCAACCTACATAGTCCAAGTGCCCGTTAGTAAACCTACATAGTCAAAGTGCCTGATAGGTAACCTAGATAGTCCAAGTGCCCGCTAGGTAACCTACATAGTCCAAGTTCCCGATGGTAACCTAAATAGTCCAAATGCCCGCTAGGGAAACTACATAGTCCAAGTGCCCGCTAGTTAACCTAGATAGTCCAAGTGCCTGCTAGTAAACCTACATAATCCATGGGCCCGCTAGTTAACCTACATAGTGCAAGGGCCCGCTAGTTAACCTAGATCGTGCAAGTGTCCGCTAGTTAACCTACATAGTCCACGTTCCTTGCTAGGTAACCTAGATAGTCCAAGTGCCCGCAAGGGATCATTCATAATCCAAGTGCCTGTTAGGTAACCTAGATAGTCCAAGTGCCCGCTAGTTAACCTAGATAGTATTAGTGCCCGTTAGTTAACCTAGATAGACAAAGTGCCCACTAGGGGACTTACATAGTCCAAGTGCCCACTAGTTAACCTACATAGTCCAAGGTCCGCTAGTTAAGGTAGATAGTCCAAGTGCCCGCTAGGTAACTTACATAGTCCAAGTGCCGCTAGGTAACCTAGATAGTCCAAGTGCCCGTTCCTTAACCTAGATAGTCCAATTGCCCGCTAGGTAACCTAGACTGTCCAAGTGTCCCCTAGGTTACCTACATAGTCCAAGTGCCCGTTCGTTAACCTAGATAGTCCAAGTACCCGCTAGGTAACCTAGACTGTCCAAGTGCCCGCTAAGTTACCTACATAGTCCAAGTGCCCGTTCGTTAACCTAGATAGTCCAAGTGCCCCCTAGGAAAACTACATAGTCCAAGTTCCTGCTAGGTAAACTAGAGTCCACGTGCTCGCTAGTTAACCTACATAGTCCAAGTGCCCACTATGTAACGTAGATATTCAAAGTGCCTGTTAGGTAACCTAGATAGTCCAAGTGCCCGCTTGGTAACCTACATAGTCCAAGTGCCCGATAGGCAACCTTCATAGTCCAAGTGCCCGTTAGTTAACCTAGATAGTCAAAGTGCCTGCTAGGTAACCTAGATAGTCCAAGTGCCCGCTAGTTAACCTACATAGTCCAAGTTCCCGATGGTAACCTAAATAGTCCAAATGCCCGCTAGGGAGACTACATAGTCCAAGTGCCTGCTAGTAAACCTACATAATCCATGGGCCCGCTAGTTAATCTACATAGTCCAAGTGCCCGCTAGGAAACCTACATAGTCCAAGTGCCCGATAGGGAACCTACATAATCCAAGTGCCCCATAGGGAGCCTACATAATCCAAGTGCCAGCTAGGGAACCTAGATAGTCAAAGTGCCTGCTAGGTAACCTAGATAATCCAAGTGCCCGCTAGGTAACCTACATAGTCCAAGTTCCCGTTTGGTAACCTAAATAGTCCAAATGCCCGCTAGGGAAACTACATAGTCCAAATGCCCGCTAGTTAACCTAGATAGTCCAAGTGCCTGCTAGTAAACCTACATAATCCATGGGCCCGCTAGTTAACCTAGATCGTGCAAGTGTTCGCTAGTTAACCTACATAGTCCAAGTGCCCGCTAGGTAACCTAGATAGTCCAAGTGCCCGTTAGGGATCCTTCATAATCCAAATGCCTGCTAGGTAACCTAGATAGTCCAAGTGCCCGCTGGTTAACCTAGATAGTCCTAGTGACCGTTAGTTAACCTAGATAGTCCAAGTGCCCACTAGGGGACGTACATAGTACAAGTACCCGCTAGGTAACCTAGATAGTCCAAGTGCGCGCTAGGTTATGTACATAGTCCGAGTGCCTGGTAGGAAACCTAGATAGTACAAGTGCCCGCTAGTTAACCTACATAGTCCCAGGGCCCGCTAGTTAAGCTACATAGTCCAAGGTCCACTAGTTAACCTAGATAGTCCACGTTCCCGCTAGTTAACCTACATAGTACAAGGGCCCGCAAGTTGGCCTAGATAGTCCAAGTGCCTGCTAGTTAACCTAGGTAGTCAAAGTGCCCGCTAGTTAACGTACGTAGTACAAATGTCCGATAGGGTCCTACATAGTCCAATTGCCCTCTAGGTAACCTACATAGTCCAAGTGCCCGTTCGTTAACCTAGATAGTCCAAGTGCGTGCTAGGGTATGTACATAGTCCAAGTGCCTGCTAGGAAACCTAGATAGTCCAAGTGCCCGCTAGTTAACGTACATAGTCCTAGGGCACGCTAGGTAACCTACATAGTCCAAGGTCCGCTAGATACCCTAGATAGTCCAAGTGCCCGCTATATAACCTACGTAGTAAAAGGTCCCGCTAGTTGACCTAGATAGTCCAAGTGCCTGCTAGGAAACCTAGATAGTCCAAGTGCCCGCTAGTTAACCTACATAGTACAAGGGCACGCTAGGTAACCTACATAGTGCAAGGTCCGCTAGATAACCTAGATAGTCCAAGTGCCCGCTATATAACCTACATAGTCCATGTGCCCGGTAGGTAACCTACATAGTCCAAGTTCCCGTTCATTAACCTAGATAGTCGAAGTACCCGCTAGGTAACCTAGACAGTCCAAGTGCCTGGTAAGTTACCTACATAGTCTAAGTACCCGTTCTTTAACCTAGATAGTCCAAGTGCCCACTAGGTTACCTAGACAGTCCAAGTGCCCGCTAGTTACACTACATAGTCCAAGTGCCCGATAGGGAACCTACATAATAGAAGTGCCCGTTAGGGAACCTACATAATCCAAGTGCCCGCTAGGCAACCTACATACTCCAAGTGCCCGCTAGGCAACCTACATAGTCCAAGTGCCCGTTAGTTAACCTAGATAGTCAAACTGCCTACTAGATAACCTAGATAGTCCAGGTGCCCGCTAGGTAACCTACATAGTCCAAGTTCCCGATGGTAACCTAAATAGTCCAAATGCCCGCTAGGGAAACTACATAGTCCAAGTGCCCGCTCGTTAACCTAGATAGTCCAAGTGCCTGCTAGTAAACCTACATAATCCATGGGCCCGCTAGTTAACCTACATAGTGCAAGGGCCTGCTAGTTAACCTAGATCGTGCAAGTGTCCGCTAGTTAACCTACATAGTCCACGTGCCCGCTAGGTAACCTAGATAGTCCAAGTGCCCGCTAGGGATCCTTCATAATCCAAGTGCCTGCTAGGTAACCTAGATAGTCCAAGTGCCCGCTAGTAAACCTAGATAGTCCAAGTGCCCGCTAGTTAACCTGGATCGTCCAAGTGCCCGCTAGTTAACCTAGATAATCCAAGTGCCCGCTAGTTAACCTACATAGTCCAAGGGCCCTCTAGTTAACCTAGATAGTCCAAGTGCCCGCTAGGGGACGTACACAGTTCAAGTGCCCGCTAGGTAACCTAGACCGTCCAAGTGCCCGGTAAGTTACCTACATAGTCCAAGTGCCCGTTCTTTAACCTAGATAGTCCAAGTGCCCGCTAGGTTACCTAGACAGTCCAAGTGCCCGCTAGTTAAACTGCATAGTCCAAGTGCCCGATAGGGAACATACATAATAGAAGTGCCCGATAGGGAACCTACATAATCCAATTGCCCGCTAGGCAACCTACATAGACCAAGTGCCCGCTAGGCAACCTACATAGTCCAAGTTCCCGCTTGGTAACCTAAATGGTCCAAATGCCCGCTAGGGAAACTACATAGTCCAAGTGCCCGCTAGTTAACCTAGATAGTCCAAGTGCCTGCTAGTAAACCTACATAAACCATGGGCCCGCTAGTTAACCTACATAGTGCAAGGGCCCGCTAGATAACCTAGATCGTGCATGTGTTTGCTAGTTAACCTAAATAGTCCACGTGCCCGCTAGGTAACCTAGATAGTCCAAGTGCCCGCTGGGGATCCTTCATAATCCAAGTACCTGCTAGGTAACCTAGATAGTCCAAGTGCCCACTAGTTAACCTAGATAGTCCTAGTGCCCGTTAGTTAAACTAGATAGTCCAAGTGCCCACTAGGGGACTTCCATAGTCCAAGTGCCCTCTAGTTAACCTACATAGTCCAAGGTCCGCTAGTTAACCTAGATAGTCCAAGTGCTCGCTAGGTAACTTACATAGTCCAAGTGCCAGTAGGTAACCTAGATAATCCAAGTGCCCGTTCTTTAACATAGATAGTCCAATTGCCCGCTAGGTAACCTAGACAGTCCAAGTACCCGATAGGGAACCTACATAGTCCAAGACCCCGCTAGGGAACCTACATAGTCCAAGTGCTCGCTAGGCAACCTACATAGTCCAAGTTCCCGTTAGTTAACGTAGATAGTCAACGGGCCTGCTAGGTAACCTAAATTGTCCAAGTGCCCGCTAGGGAACCTACATAGTCAAAGTGCCCGCTAGGTAACCTAGATAGTCAAATTGCCCGTTAGCTAACCTAGATAGTCGTAGTCTCCGCTAGTTAACCTACATATTCCAAGTGCCCGTTCGTTAACCTAGATAGGCCAAGTGCCCGCTAGGTAACCTAGACAGTCGAAGTGCCCGCTAGTTTACCTACATAGTCCAAGTGCACGTTTGTTAATCTAGATAGTCTAAGTGCCCGCTGGTAACCTACATAGTCCAAGGGCCCCCTAGGTAACCTTGATAGTCCACGTGCCTTCTGGTTAACCTACATAGTTCACGTGCCCGCTAGGTAACCTACATAGTCCAAGTGCCCACTAGGTAACCTAAGTAATCCAAATGCCCGCTAGGGAAACTACATAGTCCAAGTACCCGCTAGTTAACCTAGATAGTCCAAGGGCCCGCTAGTAAACCTAGATAGTCCAAGTGCCCGCTAGTTAACCTAGATAGTCCAAGTGCCCGCTAGTTAACCTAGATAATCCAAGTGCCTGCTTGTTAACCTACATAGTCCAATGCCCGATAGGGAACCTACGTAGTCCAAGTGCCCGCTGAGGAACCTACATAGTCCAAGTGCCCGATAGGGTACCTATATATTCCAAGTGCCCGTTAGGGAACCTAGATAGTCCAAGAGCCCATAGGGAACCTCTATAGTCCAAGTGCCCGCTAGGGAACCTACATAGTCAAAGTGCCCGCTAGGGAACCTTCATTGTGCAAGTGTCCGCTTGTTAACCTAGATAGTCCAAGTGCCCGCTAGTTAACCTACATTGTCCAAGGTCAGCTAGTTAACCTAGATAGTCCAAGGTCAGCTAGTTAACCTAGATAGTCCAAGTGCCCACTAGTTAACCTACATAGTCCAAGAACCCACTAGTTAACCTAGATAGTCAAAGTTCCCGCTAGTTAAGCTACATAGTGCAAGGGCCCGCTAGTTAACCTAGATATTCCAAGTGCCCGCTAGTTAACCTAGATCGTCCCAGTGTCCGCTAGTTAACCTATATAGTCCAAGTTCCCGTTAGGGAACCTAGATAGTAAAAGTGCCCGCTAGGTAACCTACATAGTCCAAGTGCCCTTTCGTTAACCTAGATAGTCCAAGTGCCTGCTAGGTAACCTAGACTGTCCAATTGTCCGCTAGGTTACATACATAGTCCAAGTGCACGTTCGTTAACCTAGATAGTCCAAGTGCCCGCTAGGTAACCTACATAGTCCAAGTTCCCGCTAGGTAACCTAGATAGTCCAATGCCCGTTACCTAACTTAGATAGTCCAATTGCCCGATTTGCAACATACATAGTCTAAGTGCCCGTTCGTTAACCTAGAAGTCCAAGGCCCCGCTAGGTAAACTAGACTGTCCAAGTTCACGCTAGGTTACCTACATAGTCCAAATGCCCGTTCGGTAACCTAGATAGTCCAAGTGCCCGCTAGTTAACCTACATAGTCCAAGTGCCCGCTAGATAACCTAGATAGTCCAAGTGCCCGCTAGGTAACTTACATAGTCCAAGTGCCCGCTTGGTAAACTAGATAGTCCAAGTGCCCGTTCGTTAACCTAGATAGTCCAATTGCCCGCTAGGTAACCTAGACTATCCAAGAGTCCGCTAAGTTACCTACATAGTCCAAGTGCCCGTTCATTAACCTAGATAGTCCAAGTGCCCGCTAGGTAACCTAGACTGTCCAAGTGCCCACTAGGTTACCTACATAGTCCAAGTGCCCGTTCTTTAACCTAGATAGTCCAAGTGCCCGCTAGGAAACCTACATAGTCCTAGTGCCCGCTAGGTAACCTAGATAGTCCAAGTGCCCGCTAGCTAACCTAGAGTCCAATTGCTCGCTAGTTAACCTACATAGTCCAGTGCCCGCTATGTAACCTAGATATTCAAAGTGCCTGTTAGGTAAGCTAGATAGTCCTAGTGCCCGCTAGGTAACTTACATTGTCCAAGTGCCCGTTCGTTAACCTAGAAGTCCAAGTGCCCATAGGTAACCTAGACACTCCAAGTGCCCGCTTGGTTACCTGCATATTCCAAGTGCCCGTTTGTTAACTTAGATAGTCCAAGTGCCCACTAGGTAACCTACATAGTCCAAGTGCCCGCTAGGGATCCTTCATAATCCAAGTGCCTGCTAGGTAACCTAGATAATCTAAGGGCCTGCTAGTTAACCTACAAAATCAAAGGGCTCACTTGTTAACTTTGATAGTCCAAGTGCCCGCTAGTTAACCTGGATCGTCCAAGTGCCCGCTAGTTAAACTAGATTGTTCAAGTGCCCGCTAGGGATCCTTCATAATCCAAGTGTCTCCTAGGTAACCTAGATAGTCCAAGTGGTTGCTAGTTAACCTAGATAGTCCTAGTGCCCGTTAGTTAACCTTGATAGTCCAATTGCCCACCAGGGGACGTACATAGTCCAAGTGCCCGCTAGGTAACCTAGATAGTCCAAATGCTCGCTAGGGTATGTACATAGTCCAAGTGCCTGCTAGGAAACCTAGATAGTCCAAGTGCCCGAAGGTAACCTACATAGTCCAAGAGCCCACTAGTTAACCTACATAGTCCAAGGTCCGCTAGTTAACCTAGATAGTCCAAGTGCCCGCTAGTTAACCTACATAGTACAAGGGCCCGCTAGTTGGCCTAGATAGTCCAAGTGCCTGCTAGTTAACCTAGATAGTCAAAGTGCCCGCTAGTTAACCTAAGTAGTACAAATGTCCGATAGGGATCCTACATAGTCCAAGTGCCCGCTTGGTAACCTACATAGTCCAAGTGCCCGTTCGTTAACCTAGATAATCAAAGTGCCCGCTAGGTAACCTAGACAGTCCAAGTGCCCGCTAGGTTACCTACATAGTCCAAGTGCCCGATAGGGAACCTACATAATCCAAGTGCCCGATAGGGAACCTACATAATCCAAGTGCCCGCTAGGCAACCTACATACTCCAAGTGCCCGCTAGGCAACCTACATAGTCCAAGTGCCCGCTAGGCAACCTACATAGTCCAAGTGCCCGTTAGTTAACCTAGATAGTCAAACTGCCTACTAGATAACCTAGATAGTCCAAGTGCCCGCTAGGTAACCTACATAGTCCAAGTTCCCGATGGTAACCTAAATAGTCCAAATGCCCGCTAGGGAAACTACATAGTCCAAGTGCCCGCTAGTTAACCTAGATAGTCCAAGTGCCTGCTAGTAAACCTACATAATCCATGGGCCCGCTAGTTAACCTACATAGTGCAAGGGCCTGCTAGTTAACCTAGATCCTGCCAGTGTCCGCTAGTTAACCTACATAGTCCATGTGACCGCTAGGTAATCTAGATAGTCCAAGTGCCCGCAAGGGATCCTTCATAATCCAAGTGCCTGCTAGGTAACCTAGATAGTCCAAGTGCCCGCTAGTTAACCTAGATAGTCCTAGTGCCCGTTAGTTAACCTAGATAGACAAAGTGCCCACTAGGGGACTTACATAGTCCAAGTGCCCACTAGTTAACCTACATAGTCCAAGGTCCGCTAGTTAAGGTAGATAGTCCAAGTGCCCGCTAGGTAACTTACATAGTCCAAGTGCCGCTAGGTAACCTAGATAGTCCAAGTGCCCGTTCCTTAACCTAGATAGTCCAATTGCCCGCTAGGTAAGCTAGACTGCCCAAGTGTCCGCTAGGTTACCTACATAGTCCAAGTGCCCGTTCGTTAACCTAGATAGTCCAAGTACCCGCTAGGTAACCTAGACTGTCCAAGTGCCCGCTAAGTTACCTACATAGTCCAAGTGCCCGTTCGTTAACCTCGATAGTCCAAGTGCCCGCTAGGAAAACTACATAGTCCAAGTTCCTGCTAGGTAACCTAGAGTCCACGTGCTCGCTAGTTAACCTACATAGTCCAAGTGCCCACTATGTAACGTAGATATTCAAAGTGCCTGTTAGGTAACCTAGATAGTCCAAGTGCCCGCTTGGTAACCTACATAGTCCAAGTGCCCGGTAGGCAACCTTCATAGTCCAAGTGCCCGTTAGTTAACCTAGATAGTCAAAGTGCCTGCTAGGTAACCTAGATAGTCCAAGTGCCCGCTAGTTAACCTAAGTTGTACAAATGTCCGATTGGGATCCTACATAGTCCAAGTGCCCGCTAGTTAACCTACATAGTCCAAGTCGCCGCTAGGTAAGTTAGACTGTCCAAGTGACCATTAGGCTACCTACATAGTCCATGTGCCCGCTAGGTAACGTAGATAGCCCCAGTGCCCGCTAGGGAACGTACATAGTCCACGTGCCCGTTAGTTAACCTAGATAGTCCAAGTGCCCGCTAGGTAACCTAGACTGTCCAAGTGCCCGCTAGGTTACCTACATATTCGAAGTGCCCGTTCGTTAACCTAGATAGTCCAAGTGCCCGCTAGGAAACCTACATAGTCCAAAGGCCCGCTAGGTAACCTAGATAGTCAAAGTGCCTGCTAGGTAACCTAGAGTCCAAGTGCTCGCTAGTTTACCTACATAGTCCAAGTGCCCGCTATGTAACCTAGATAGTCAAAGTGCCCGTTAGGTAACCTAGAGAGGCCAAGTGCCCGCTAGGTAACCTAGACACTCCAAGTGTCCGGTAGGTTACCTGCATATTCCAAGTGCCCGTTCGTTAACTTACATAGTCCAAGTGCCCACTGGGTAACCTACATAGTCCAAGTTCCCGCTAGGTAACCTATATAGTCCAAGTGCCCGCTAGGTAACCTAGATAGTCCAAGGGCCTGCTAGTTAACCTACATAGTCCAAGGGCTCACTTGTTAACTTTGATAGTCCAAGTGCCCGCTAGTTAACCTAGATTGTCCAAGTGCCCGGTAGTTAACTTAGATTGTCCAAGTGCCCGCTAGGGATCCTTCATAATCCAAGTGCCTGCTAGGTAACCTAGATAGTCCAAGTGCCCGCTAGTTAACCTAGATAGTCCTAGTGCCCATTAGTTAACCTAGATAGTCCTAGTGCGCGCTAGGGTATGTACATAGTCCAAGTGCCTGCTAGGAAAACTAGATAGTCCAAGTGCCCGCTAGTTAACCTACATAGTCCAAGGGCACGCTAGGTAACCTACATAGTCCAAGGTCCGCTAGATAACCTTTGATAGTCCAAGTGCCCGCTATATAACCTACATAGTACATGGTCCCGCTAGTTGACCTAGATAGTCCAGGTGCCTGCTAGGAAACCTAGATAGTCCAAGTGCCCGCTAGTTAACCTACATAGTCCAAGGGCACGCTAGGTAACCTACATAGTCCAAGGTCCGCTAGATAACCTTGATAGTCCAAGTGCCCGCTATATAACCTACATAGTCCATGTGCCCGCTAGGTAACCTACATAGTCCAAGTGCCCGTTCATTAACCTAGATAGTCAAAGTGCCCGCTAGGTAACCTAGACAGTCCAAGTGCCCGCTAAGTTACCTACATAGTCCAAGTGCCCATTCGTTAACTTAGTTAGTCCAAGTGCCCGCTAGGTAACCTACATAGTCCAAGTGCCCATTCGTTAACCTAGATAGTCAAAGTGCCCGCTAAGTAACCTAGACAGTCCAAGTGCCGGCTAGGTTACCTACATAGTCCAAGTGACCGTTCGTTAACCTAGATAGTCCAAGTGCCCGCTAGGTTACCTAGACAGTCCAAGTGCCCGCTAGTTAACATACATAGTCCAAGTGCCCGATAGGGAACCTACATAATCCAAGTGCCCGATAGGGAACCTACATAGTCCAAGTGCCCGCTAGGCAACCTACATAGTCCAAGTGCCCGTTAGTTAACCTAGATAGTCAAAGTGCCTGCTAGGTAACCTACATAGTCCAAGTTCCCGCTTGGTAACCTAATTAGTCCAAATGCCCGCTAGGGAAACTACATAGTCCAAGTGCCTGCTAGTAAACCTACATAATCCATGGGCCCGCTACTTAACCTACATAGAGCAAGGGCCCGCTAGTTAACCTAGATTGTGCAAGTGTCTGCTAGTTAACCTACATAGTCCAAGTGCCCGCTAGGTAACCTAGATAGTCCTAGTGCCCATTAGTTAACCTAGATAGTCCAAGTGCCCGCTAGGTAACCTAGATAGTCCAAGTGCGCGCTTGTTAACCTACATAGTCCACGGGCCCGCTAGTTAACCTACATAGCCCAAGGTCCATTAGTTAACCTAGATTGTCCAAGTGCCCGCTAGTTAACCTACATAGTACAAGGGCCCGCTAGTTAACCTACATAGTACAAGTGCCCGCTAGTTAACCTAGATAGTCAAAGTGCCCGCTAGTTAACCTAAGTAGTACAAATGTCCGATTGGGATCCTACATAGTCCAAGTGCCCGCTAGTTAACCTACATAGTCCAAGTCCCCGCTAGGTAACTTAGACTGTCCAAGTGACCATTAGGTTACCTACATAGTCCAAGTGCCCGCTAGGTAACGTAGATAGCCCCAGTGCCCGCTAGGTAACGTAGATAGCCCCAGTGCCCGCTAGGGAACGTACATAGTCCAAGTGCCCATTAGTTAACCTAGATAGTCAAAGTGCCGGCTAGGTAACCTAAATAGTCCAAGTGCCCGCTAGGGAACCTACATAGTCCAAGTGCCCGCTGGGTAACCTAGATAGTCCAATTGCCCGTTAGCTAACCTACATAGTGGAAGTGTCCGCTTGTTGACCTACATTGTCCAAGTGCCCGTTCGTTAACCTTGATAGGCCAAGTGCCCGCTAGGTAACCTAGACTGTCCAAGTGCCAGCTAGGTTACCTGCATAGTCCAAGTGCACGTTCGTAAACCTAGATAGTCCAAGTGCCCGCTGGTAACCTACATAGTCCACGGGCCCGCTTGATAACCTTGATAGTCCAAGTGCCTTCTAGTTAACCTACATAGTCCAAGTGCCCGCTAGGAAAACTAAAAAGTCCAAGTGCCCGCTAGTTAACATAGATTGTCCAAGTGCCCGCTAGGTAACTTACGTTGTCCAAGTTCCCACTAGGTAACCTAGATACTCAAAGTGCCCATTACCTAACCTAGATAGTCCAAATGCCCGTTAAGCAACCTACATAGTCCAAGTGCCCGTTCGTTAACCTAGAAGTCCAAGTGCCTGCTAGGTAACTTAGATAGTCCAAGTGCCCGCTAGGTAACCTACATAGTCCAAGTTCCCGATGGTAACCTAAATAGTCCAAATGCCCGCTAGGCAAACTACATAGTCCAAGTGCCCTCTAGGTAACCTATATAGTCCTACTGCCTGCTAGTTAACCTAGATTGTCCAAGTGCCCGCTAGGGATCCTTCATAATCCAAGTGCCTGCTAGGTAACCTAGACAGTCCAAGTGCCCGCTAGGTTACCTACATAGTCCAAGTGCCCGTTCGTTAACCTAGATAGTCCAAGTGCCCGCTAGGTAACCTAGATAGTCCTAGTGCCCATTAGTTAACCTAGATAGTCCTAGTGCGTGCTAGGGTATGTACATAGTCCAAGTGCCTGCTAGGAAAACTAGATAGTCCATGTGCCCGCTAGTTAACCTACATAGTCCAAGGGCACACTAGGTAACCTACATAGTCCAAGGTCCGCTAGATAACCTTTGATAGTCCAAGTGCCCGCTATATAACCTACATAGTACATGGTCCCGCTAGTTGACCTAGATAGTCCAGGTGCCTGCTAGGAAACCTAGATAGTCCAAGTGCCCGCTAGTTAACCTACATAGTTCAAGGGCACGCTAGGTAACCTACATAGTCCAAGGTCCGCTAGATAACCTTGATAGTCCAAGTGCCCGCTATATAACCTACATAGTCCATGTGCCCGCTAGGTAACCTACATAGTCCAAGTGCCCGTTCATTAACCTAGATAGTCAAAGTGCCCGCTAGGTAACCTAGACAGTCCAAGTGCCCGCTAAGTTACCTACATAGTCCAAGTGCCCATTCGTTAACTTAGATAGTCCAAGTGCCCGCTAGGTAACCTACATAGTCCAAGTGCCCATTCGTTAACCTAGATAGTCAAAGTGCCCGCTAAGTAACCTAGACAGTCCAAGTGCCCCTTAGGTTACCTACATAGTCCAAGTGCCCGTTCGTTAACCTAGATAGTCCAAGTGCCCGCTAGGTTACCTAGACAGTCCAAGTGCCCGCTAGTTAACCTACATAGTCCAAGTGCCCGATAGGGAACCTACATAATCCAAGTGCCCGATAGGGAACCTACATAGTCCAAGTGCCCGCTAGGCAACCTACATAGTCCAAGTGCCCGTTAGTTAACCTAGATAGTCAAAGTGCCTGCTAGGTAACCTACATAGTCCAAGTTCCCGCTTGGTAACCTAATTAGTCCAAATGCCCGCTAGGGAAACTACATAGTCCAAGTGCCTGCTAGTAAACCTACATAATCCATGGGCCCGCTATTTAACCTACATAGAGCAAGGGCCCGCTAGTTAACCTAGATTGTGCAAGTGTCTGCTAGTTAACCTACATAGTCCAAGTGCCCGCTAGGTAACCTAGATAGTCCTAGTGCCCATTAGTTAACCTAGATAGTCCAAGTGCCCGCTAGGTAACCTAGATAGTCCAAGTGCGCGCTTGTTAACCTACATAGTCCACGGGCCCGCTAGTTAACCTACATAGCCCAAGGTCCATTAGTTAACCTAGATTGTCCAAGTGCCCGCTAGTTAACCTACATAGTACAAGGGCCCGCTAGTTGAGCTACATAGTCCAAGTGCCCGCTAGTTAACCTAGATAGTCAAAGTGCCCGCTAGTTAACCTAAGTAGTACAAATGTCCGATTGGGATCCTACATAGTCCAAGTGCCCGCTAGTTAACCTACATAGTCCAAGTCGCCGCTAGGTAACTTAGACTGTCCAAGTGACCATTAGGTTACCTACATAGTCCAAGTGCCCGCTAGGTAACGTAGATAGCCCCAGTGCCCGCTAGGGAACGTACATAGTCCAAGTGCCCGTTAGTTAACCTAGATAGTCAAAGTGCCGGCTAGGTAACCTAAATAGTCCAAGTGCCCGCTAGGGAACCTACATAGTCCAAGTGCCCGCTAGGTAACCTAGATAGTCCAATTGCCCTTTAGCTAACCTACATAGTGGAAGTGTCCGCTTGTTGACCTACATAGTCCAAGTGCCCGTTCGTTAACCTTGATAGGCCAAGTGCCCGCTAGGTAACCTAGACAGTCCAAGTGCCAGCTAGTTTACCTGCATAGTCCAAGTGCACGTTCGTAAACCTAGATAGTCCAAGTGCCCGCTGGTAACCTACATAGTCCACGGGCCCGCTTGATAACCTTGATAGTCCAAGTGCCTTCTAGTTAACCTACATAGTCCAAGTGCCCGCTAGGAAAACTAAAAAGTCCAAGTGCCCACTAGGTAACCTAAGTAATCCAAGTGCCCGCTAGTTAACCTAGATAGTCCAAATGCCCGCTAGTAAACCTAGAGAGTCTAAGGGCCTGCTAGTTAATCTAGATAGTCCAAGTGCCCACTAGTTAACCTGGATAGTCCAAGTGCCCGCTAGTAAACCTAGATAGTCCAAAGGCCCGCTAGGTAACCTACATAGTCCAAGTGACTGCTAGTTAACCTAGATAGTCCAAGGGCCCTCTAGTTAACCTAGATTGTCCAAGTGCCTGCTAGTAAACCTACATAATCCATGGGCCCGCTAGTTAACCTACATAGTCCAAGTGCCCGCTAGGTAACCGAGATAGTCCAAGTGGCCGCTAGGGATCCTTCATAATCCAAGTGCCTGCTAGATAACCTAGATAGTCCAAGTGCCCGCTAGTTAACCTAGATAGTCCTAGTGCCCGTTAGTTAACCTAGATAGTCAAAGTGCCCACTAGGGGACGTACATAGTCCAAGTGCCCGCTAGGTAACCTAGATAGTCCAAGTGCGCGCTAGTTAATCTACATAGTACAAGGGCCCGCTAGTTGACCTAGATAGTCCAAGTGCCCGCTAGTTAACCTAGATAGTCAAAGTGCCCGCTAGTTAACCTAAGTTGTACAAATGTCCGATTGGGATCCTACATAGTCCAAGGGCCCGATAGTTAACCTACATAGTCCAAGTCCCCGCTAGGTAACCTAGACAATCCAAGTGACCATTAGGTTACCTACGTAGTCCAAGTGCCCGTTCGTTAACTTACATAGTCCAAGTGCCTGCTAGGTAACGTAGGTAGCCCCAGTGCCCGCTAGGGAACGTGCATAGTCCAAGTGCTCTCTAGGTAACCTAGATAGTCCAAGAACCCGCTAGTTGACCTAGATTCTCCAAGTGCCCGCTAGGGATCCTTCATAATCCAAGTGCTTGCTAGGTAACCTAGATAGTCCAAGTGCCCGCTAGTTAACCTAGATAGTCCAAGTGCGCGCTAGGGTTTGTACATAGTCCAAGTGCTCGCTAGGCAACCTACATAGTCCAGGTGCCCGTTAGTTAACCTAGATAGTCAAAGTGCCTGCTAGGTAACCTAAATTGTCCAAGTGCCCCCTAGGGAACCTACATAGTCCAAGTGCCCGCTAGGTAACCTAGATAGTCCAATTGCCCGTTAGCTAACCTAGATAGTCGAAGTGTCCCCTACTTAACCTATATAGTCCATGTGCCCGTTCGTTAACCTAGATAGGCCAAGTGCCCGCTAGGTAACCTAGACAGTCCAAGTGCCCGCTAGGTTACCTACATAGTCCAAGTGCACGTTCGTTAACCTAGATAGTCCAAGTGCCCGCTGGTAACCTACATAGTCCAAGGGCCCGCTAAGTAACCTTGATAGTCCAATTGCCTTCTAGTTAACCTACATCATCAAAGTGCCCGCTAGGGAAACTACATAGTCCAAGTGCCCGCTAGTTAACCTAGATAGTCCAAATGCCTGCTAGTAATCCTAGAGAGTCCAAGGGCCTGCTAGTTAATCTAGATAGTCCAAGTGCCCACTAGTTAACCTAGATAGTCCAAGTGCCCGCTAGTTAACCTGGATAGTCCAAGGGCCCGCTAGTTAATCTAGATAGTCCAAGTGCCCGCTAGTTAACCTAGATAGTCCTAGTGCCCGTTAGTTAACCTTGATAGTCCAATTGCCCACTAGGGGACGTACATAGTCCAAGTGCCCGCTAGGTAACCTAGATAGTCAAAGTGCCCGCTAGTTAACCTAAGTAGTACAAATGTCCTATAGGGATCCTACATAGTTCAAGTGCCCGCTAGGTAACCTAGACAGTCCAAGTGCCCGCTAGTTTACCTACATAGTCCAAGTGCCCGTTCTTTAAACTATATAGTCCAAGTGCCCGCAGGGTTACCTAGACAGTCCAAGTGCCCGCTAGTTAACCTACATAGTCCAAGTGCCCGATTGGGAACCTACATAATCCAAGTGCTCGATAGGGAACCTACATAATCCAAGTGCCCAATAGGCAACCTACCTAGTCCAAGTGCCCGCTAGTCAACCTACATAGTCCAAGTGCCCGTTAGTTAACCTAGATAGTCCAAGTGCCTGCTAGTTAACCTAGATAGTCAAAGTGCCCGCGAGTTAACCTAAGTAGTACAAATGTCCTATAGGGATGCTACATAGTCCAATTGCCAGCTTGCTAACCTACATAGTGCAAGTGCCCGTTTGTTAACCTAGATAGCCAAAGTGCCCGCTAGGTAACCTAGACAGTCCAAGTGCCCGCTAGGTTACCTACATAGTCCAAGTGCCCGTTCTTTAATCTAGATAGTCCAAGTGCCCGCAGGGTTACCTAGACAGTCCAATTGCCCGCTAGTTAACCTACATAGTCCAAGTTCCCAATGGTAACCTAAATAGTCCAAATGCCCGCTAGGGAAACTACATAGTCCAAGTGCCCGCTAGTTAACCTAGATAGTCCAAGTGCCTGCTAGTAAACCTACATAATCCATGGGCCCGCTAGTTAACCTACAGAGTGCAAGGGCCCGCTAGTTAACCTAGATCGTGCAAGTGTCCGCTAGTTAACCTACATAGTCCACGTTCCTTGCTAGGTAACCTAGATAGTCCAAGTGCCCGCAAGGGATCCTTCATAATCCAAGTGCCTGTTAGGTAACCTAGATAGTCCAAGTGCCCGCTAGTTAACCTAGATAGTATTAGTGCCCGTTAGTTAACCTAGATAGACAAAGTGCCCACTAGGGGACTTACATAGTCCAAGTGCCCACTAGTTAACCTACATAGTCCAAGGTCCGCTAGTTAAGGTAGATAGTCCAAGTGCCCGCTAGGTAACTTACATAGTCCAAGTGCCGCTAGGTAACCTAGATAGTCCAAGTGCCCGTTCCTTAACCTAGATAGTCCAATTGCCCGCTAGGTAAGCTAGACTGCCCAAGTGTCCGCTAGGTTACCTACATAGTCCAAGTGCCCGTTCGTTAACCTAGATAGTCCAAGTACCCGCTAGGTAACCTAGACTGTCCAATTGCCCGCTAAGTTACCTACATAGTCCAAGTGCCCGTTCGTTAACCTCGATAGTCCAAGTGCCCGCTAGGAAAACTACATAGTCCAAGTTCCTGCTAGGTAACCTAGAGTCCACGTGCTCGCTAGTTAACCTACATAGTCCAAGTGCCCACTATGTAACGTAGATATTCAAAGTGCCTGTTAGGTAACCTAGATAGTCCAAGTGCCCGCTTGGTAACCTACATAGTCCAAGTGCCCGGTAGGCAACCTTCATAGTCCAAGTGCCCGTTAGTTAACCTAGATAGTCAAAGTGCCTGCTAGGTAACCTAGATAGTCCAAGTGCCCGCTAGTTAACCTAAGTTGTACAAATGTCCGATTGGGATCCTACATAGTCCAAGTGCCCGCTAGTTAACCTACATAGTCCAAGTCGCCGCTAGGTAACTTAGACTGTCCAAGTGACCATTAGGCTACCTACATAGTCCAAGTGCCCGCTAGGTAACGTAGATAGCCCCAGTGCCCGCTAGGGAACGTACATAGTCCACGTGCCCGTTAGTTAACCTAGATAGTCAAAGTGCCGGCTAGGTAACCTAAATAGTCCAAGTGCCCGCTAGGGAACCTACATAGTCCAAGTGCCCGCTAGGTAACCTAGATAGTCCAATTGCCCTTTAGCTAACCTACATAGTGGAAGTGTCCGCTTGTTGACCTACATAGTCCAAGTGCCCGTTCGTTAACCTTGATAGGCCAAGTGCCCGCTAGGTAACCTAGACAGTCCAAGTGCCAGCTAGTTTACCTGCATAGTCCAAGTGCACGTTCGTAAACCTAGATAGTCCAAGTGCCCGCTGGTAACCTACATAGTCCACGGGCCCGCTTGATAACCTTGATAGTCCAAGTGCCTTCTAGTTAACCTACATAGTCCAAGTGCCCGCTAGGAAAACTAAAAAGTCCAAGTGCCCACTAGGTAACCTAAGTAATCCAAGTGCCCGCTAGTTAACCTAGATAGTCCAAGTGCCCGCTAGTAAACCTAGATAGTCCAAAGGCCCGCTAGGTAACCTACATAGTCCAAGTGACTGCTAGTTAACCTAGATAGTCCAAGGGCCCTCTAGTTAACCTAGATTGTCCAAGTGCCTGCTAGTAAACCTACATAATCCATGGGCCCGCTAGTTAACCTACATAGTGCAAGGGCCCGCTAGTTAACCTAGATCGTGCAAGTGTCCGCTAGTTAACCTACATAGTCCAAGTGCCCGCTAGGTAACCGAGATAGTCCAAGTGGCCGCTAGGGATCCTTCATAATCCAAGTGCCTGCTAGATAACCTAGATAGTCCAAGTGCCCGCTAGTTAACCTAGATAGTCAAAGTGCCCACTAGGGGACGTACATAGTCCAAGTGCCCGCTAGGTAACCTAGATAGTCCAAGTGCGCGCTAGTTAATCTACATAGTAAAAGGGCCCGCTAGTTGACCTAGATAGTCCAAGTGCCCGCTAGTTAATCTACATAGTACAAGGGCCCACTAGTTGACGTAGATAGTCAAAGTGCCCGCTAGTTAACCTAAGTTGTACAAATGTCCGATTGGGATCCTACATAGTCCAAGGGCCCGCTAGTTAACCTACATAGTCCAAGTCCCCTCTAGGTAACCTAGACAGTCCAAGTGACCATTAGGTTACCTACGTAGTCCAAGTGCCCGTTCGTTAACTTACATAGTCCAAGTGCCCGCTAGGTAACGTAGGTAGCCCCAGTGCCCGCTAGGGAACGTGCATAGTCCAAGTGCTCTCTAGGTAACCTAGATAGTCCAAGAACCCGCTAGTTGACCTAGATTCTCCAAGTGCCCGCTAGGGATCCTTCATAATCCAAGTGCTTGCTAGGTAACCTAGATAGTCCAAGTGCCCGCTAGTTAACCTAGATAGTCCAAGTGCGCGCTAGGGTTTGTACACAGTCCAAGTGCTCGCTAGGCAACCTACATAGTCCAAGTGCCCGTTAGTTAACCTAGATAGTCAAAGTGCCTGCTAGGTAACCTAAATTGTCCAAGTGCCCCCTAGGGAACCTACATAGTCCAAGTGCCCGCTAGGTAACCTAGATAGTCCAATTGCCCGTTAGCTAACCTAGATAGTCGAAGTGTCCCCTACTTAACCTATATAGTCCATGTGCCCGTTCGTTAACCTAGATAGGCCAAGTGCCCGCTAGGTAACCTAGACAGTCCAAGTGCCCTCTAGGTTACCTACATAGTCCAAGTGCACGTTCGTTAACCTAGATAGTCCAAGTGCCCGCTGGTAACCTACATAGTCCAAGGGCCCGCTAAGTAACCTTGATAGTCCAATTGCCTTCTAGTTAACCTACATCATCCAAGTGCCCGCTAGGGAAACTACATAGTCCAAGTGCCCGCTAGTTAACCTAGATAGTCCAAATGCCCGCTAGTAAACCTAGAGAGTCCAAGGGCCTGCTAGTTAATCTAGATAGTCCAAGTGCCCACTAGTTAACCTAGATAGTCCAAGTGCCCGCTAGTTAACCTGGATAGTCCAAGGGCCCGCTAGTTAATCTAGATAGTCCAAGTGCCCGCTAGTTAACCTAGATAGTCCAAGTGCCCGCTAGTTAACCTAGATAGTCCTAGTGCCCGTTAGTTAACCTTGATAGTCCAATTGCCCACTAGGGGACGTACATAGTCCAAGTGCCCGCTAGGTAACCTAGATAGTCAAAGTGCCCGCTAGTTAACCTAAGTAGTACAAATGTCCTATAGGGATCCTACATAGTTCAAGTGCCCGCTAGGTAACCTAGACAGTCCAAGTGCCCGCTAGGTTACCTACATAGTCCAAGTGCCCGTTCTTTAAACTATATAGTCCAAGTGCCCGCAGGGTTACCTAGACAGTCCAAGTGCCCGCTAGTTAACCTACATAGTCCAAGTGCCCGATTGGGAACCTACATAATCCAAGTGCTCGATAGGGAACCTACATAATCCAAGTGCCCAATAGGCAACCTACCTAGTCCAAGTGCCCGCTAGGCAACCTACATAGTCCAAGTGCCCGTTAGTTAACCTAGATAGTCCAAGTGCCTGCTAGTTAACCTAGATAGTCAAAGTGCCCGCGAGTTAACCTAAGTAGTACAAATGTCCTATAGGGATGCTACATAGTCCAATTGCCAGCTTGCTAACCTACATAGTGCAAGTGCCCGTTTGTTAACCTAGATAGCCAAAGTGCCCGCTAGGTAACCTAGACAGTCCAAGTGCCCGCTAGGTTACCTACATAGTCCAAGTGCCCGTTCTTTAATCTAGATAGTCCAAGTGCCCGCAGGGTTACCTAGACAGTCCAATTGCCCGCTAGTTTACCTACATAGTCCAAGTGCCCGATTGGGAACCTACATAATCCAAGTGCTCGATAGGGAACCTACATAATCCAAGTGCCCGCTAGGCAACCTACATAGTCCAAGTGCCCGTTAGTTAACCTAGATAGTCCAAGTGCCTGCTAGTTAACCTAGATAGTCCAAGTGCCTGCTAGTTAACCTAAGTAGTACAAATGTCCGATAGGGATCCTACATAGTCCAAGTGCCCGCTTGGTAACCTACATAGTCCAAGTGCCCGTTTGTTAACCTAGATAGTCAAAGTGCCCGCTAGGTAACCTAGACAGTCCAAGTGCCCGCTAGGTTAACTACATAGTCCAAGTGCCCGTTCTTTAACCTAGATAGTCCAAGTGCCCGCAGGGTTACCTAGACAGTCCAAGTGCCTGCTAGTTAACCTACATAGTCCAAGTGCCCGATTGGGAACCTACATAATCCAAGTGCTCGATAGCGAACCTACATAATCCAAGTGCCTGCTAGGCAACCTACATAGTCCAAGTGCCCGCTAGGCTACCTACGTAATCCAAGTGCCCGTTAGTTAACCTAGATAGTCCAAGTGCCTGCTAGTTAACCTAGATAGTCAAAGTGCCCGCTAGTTAACCTAAGTAGTACAAATGTCCGATAGGGATCCTACATAGTCCAATTGCCCGCTTGCTAACCTACATAGTCCAAGTGCCCGTTTGTTAACCAGATAGTCAAAGTGCCCGCTAGGTAACCTAGACAGTCCAAGTGCCCGCTAGGTTACCTACATAGTCCAAGTGCCCCTTCATTAACCTACATAGTCCAAGTGCCCGTTTGTTAACCAGATAGTCAAAGTGCCCGCTAGGTAACCTAGACAGTCCAAGTGCCCGCTAGGTTACCTACATAGTCCAAGTGCCCCTTCTTTAACCTAGATAGTCCAAGTGCCAGCAGGGTTACCTAGACAGTCCAAGTGCCCGCTAGTTAACCTACATAGTCCAAGTGCCCGATTGGGAACCTACATAATCCAAGTGCTCGATAGGGAACCTACATAATCCAAGTGCCCGCTAGGCAACCTACATAGTCCAAGTGCCCGCTAGGCAACCTACATAGTCCAAGTGCCCGTTTGTTAACCTACATAGTCAAAGTGCCTGATAGTTAACCTAGATAGTCCAAGTGCCCGCTAGGTAACCTACATAGTCCAAGTTCCCGATGGTAACCTAAATAGTCCAAATGCCCGCTAGGGAAACTACATAGTCCAAGTGCCCGCTAGTTAACCTAGATAGTCCAAGTGCCTGCTAGTAAACCTACATAATCCATGGGCCCGCTAGTTAACCTACAGAGTGCAAGGGCCCGCTAGTTAACCTAGATCGTGCAAGTGTCCGCTAGTTAACCTACATAGTCCACGTTCCTTGCTAGGTAACCTAGATAGTCCAAGTGCCCGCAAGGGATCCTTCATAATCCAAGTGCCTGTTAGGTAACCTAGATAGTCCAAGTGCCCGCTAGTTAACCTAGATAGTATTAGTGCCCGTTAGTTAACCTAGATAGACAAAGTGCCCACTAGGGGACTTACATAGTCCAAGTGCCCACTAGTTAACCTACATAGTCCAAGGTCCGCTAGTTAAGGTAGATAGTCCAAGTGCCCGCTAGGTAACTTACATAGTCCAAGTGCCGCTAGGTAACCTAGATAGTCCAAGTGCCCGTTCCTTAACCTAGATAGTCCAATTGCCCGCTAGGTAAGCTAGACTGCCCAAGTGTCCGCTAGGTTACCTACATAGTCCAAGTGCCCGTTCGTTAACCTAGATAGTCCAAGTACCCGCTAGGTAACCTAGACTGTCCAAGTGCCCGCTAAGTTACCTACATAGTCCAAGTGCCCGTTCGTTAACATCGATAGTCCAAGTGCCCGCTAGGAAAACTACATAGTCCAAGTTCCTGCTAGGTAACCTAGAGTCCACGTGCTCGCTAGTTAACCTACATAGTCCAAGTGCCCACTATGTAACGTAGATATTCAAAGTGCCTGTTAGGTAACCTAGATAGTCCAAGTGCCCGCTTGGTAACCTACATAGTCCAAGTGCCCGATAGGCAACCTTCATAGTCCAAGTGCCCGTTAGTTAACCTAGATAGTCAAAGTGCCTGCTAGGTAACCTAGATAGTCCAAGTGCCCGCTAGTTAACCTAAGTTGTACAAATGTCCGATTGGGATCCTACATAGTCCAAGTGCCCGCTAGTTAACCTACATAGTCCAAGTCGCCGCTAGGTAACTTAGACTGTCCAAGTGACCATTTGGCTACCTACATAGTCCAAGTGCCCGCTAGGTAACGTAGATAGCCCCAGTGCCCGCTAGGGAACGTACATAGTCCACGTGCCCGTTAGTTAACCTAGATAGTCAAAGTGCCGGCTAGGTAACCTAAATAGTCCAAGTGCCCGCTAGGGAACCTACATAGTCCAAGTGCCCGCTAGGTAACCTAGATAGTCCAATTGCCCTTTAACTAACCTACATAGTGGAAGTGTCCGCTTGTTGACCTACATAGTCCAAGTGCCCGTTCGTTAACCTTGATAGGCCAAGTGCCCGCTAGGTAACCTAGACAGTCCAAGTGCCAGCTAGTTTACCTGCATAGTCCAAGTGCACGTTCGTAAACTTAGATAGTCCAAGTGCCCGCTGGTAACCTACATAGTCCACGGGCCCGCTAGATAACCTTGATAGTCCAAGTGCCTTCTAGTTAACCTACATAGTCCAAGTGCCCGCTAGGAAAACTAAAAAGTCCAAGTGCCCACTAGGTAACCTAAGTAATCCAAGTGCCCGCTAGTTAACCTAGATAGTCCAAGTGTCCGCTAGTAAACCTAGATAGTCCAAAGGCCCGCTAGGTAACCTACATAGTCCAAGTGACTGCGAGTTAACCTAGATAGTCCAAGGGCCCTCTAGTTAACCTAGATTGTCCAAGTGCCTGCTAGTAAACCTAGATAATCCAAGTGCCCGCTAGTTAACCTGGATCGTCCAAGTGCCCGCTAGTTAACCTAGATAATCCAAGTGCCCGCTAGTTAACCTACATAGTCCAAGGGCCCTCTAGTTAACCTAGATAGTCCAAGTGCCCGCTAGGGGACGTACACAGTTCAAGTGCCCGCTAGGTAACCTAGACCTTCCAAGTGCCCGGTAAGTTACCTACATAGTCCAAGTGCCCGTTCTTTAACCTAGATAGTCCAAGTGCCCGCTAGGTTACCTAGACAGTCCAAGTGCCCGCTAGTTAAACTACATAGTCCAAGTGCCCGATAGGGAACATACATAATAGAAGTGCCCGATAGGGAACCTACATAATCCAATTGCCCGCTAGGCAACCTACATAGACCAAGTGCCCGCTAGGCAACCTACATAGTCCAAGTTCCCGCTTGGTAACCTAAATGGTCCAAATGCCCGCTAGGGAAACTACATAGTCCAAGTGCCCGCTCGTTAACCTAGATAGTCCAAGTGCCTGCTAGTAAACCTACATAATCCATGGGCCCGCTAGTTAACCTACATAGTGCAAGGGCCTGCTAGTTAACCTAGATCGTGCAAGTGTCCGCTAGTTTACCTACATAGTCCACGTTCCCGCTAGGTAACCTACATAGTCCAAGTGCCCGCTAGGGATCCTTCATAATCCAAGTGCCTGCTAGGTAACCTAGATAGTCCAAGTGCCCGCTAGTAAACCTAGATAGTCCAAGTGCCCGCTAGTTAACCTGGATCGTCCAAGTGCCCGCTAGTTAACCTAGATAATCCAAGTGCCCGCTAGTTATCCTACATAGTCCAAGGGCCCTCTAGTTAACCTAGATAGTCCAAGTGCCCGCTAGGGGACGTACACAGTTCAAGTGCCCGCTAGGTAACCTAGACCGTCCAAGTGCCCGGTAAGTTACCTACATAGTCCAAGTGCCCGTTCTTTAACCTAGATAGTCCAAGTGCCCGCTAGGTTACCTAGACAGTCCAAGTGCCCGCTAGTTAAACTACATAGTCCAAGTGCCCGATAGGGAACATACATAATAGAAGTGCCCGATAGGGAACCTACATAATCCAATTGCCCGCTAGGCAACCTACATAGACCAAGTGCCCGCTAGGCAACCTACATAGTCCAAGTTCCCGCTTGGTAACCTAAATGGTCCAAATGCCCGCTAGGGAAACTACATAGTCCAAGTTCCCGTTAGTTAACGTAGATAGTCAACGGGCCTGCTAGGTAACCTAAATTGTCCAAGTGCCCGCTAGGGAACCTACATAGTCAAAGTGCCCGCTAGGTAACCTAGATAGTCAAATTGCCCGTTAGCTAACCTAGATAGTCGTAGTCTCCGCTAGTTAACCTACATATTCCAAGTGCCCGTTCGTTAACCTAGATAGGCCAAGTGCCCGCTAGGTAACCTAGACAGTCGAAGTGCCCGCTAGTTTACCTACATAGTCCAAGTGCACGTTTGTTAATCTAGATAGTCTAAGTGCCCGCTGGTAACCTACATAGTCCAAGGGCCCCCTAGGTAACCTTGATAGTCCACGTGCCTTCTGGTTAACCTACATAGTCCACGTGCCCGCTAGGTAACCTACATAGTCCAAGTGCCCACTAGGTAACCTAAGTAATCCAAATGCCCGCTAGGGAAATTACATAGTCCAAGTGCCCGCTAGTTAACCTAGATAGTCCAAGGGCCCGCTAGTTAACCTAGATAGTCCAAGTGCCCGCTAGTTAACCTAGATCGTCCAAGTGCCCGCTAGTTAACCTAGATAATCCAAGTGCCTGCTTGTTAACCTACATAGTCCAATGCCCGATAGGGAACCTACGTAGTCCAAGTGCCCGCTGAGGAACCTACATAGTCCAAGTGCCCGATAGGGTACCTATATATTCCAAGTGCCCGTTAGGGAACCTAGATAGTCCAAGAGCCCATAGGGAACCTCTATAGTCCAAGTGCCCGCTAGGGAACCTACATAGTCAAAGTGCCCGCTAGGGAACCTTCATTGTGCAAGTGTCCGCTTGTTAACCTAGATAGTCCAAGTGCCCGCTAGTTAACCTACATTGTCCAAGGTCAGCTAGTTAACCTAGATAGTCCAAGTGCCCGCTAGTTAACCTACATAGTCCAAGGTCAGCTAGTTAACCTAGATAGTCCAAGTGCCCACTAGTTAACCTACATAGTCCAAGAACCCACTAGTTAACCTAGATAGTCAAAGTTCCCGCTAGTTAAGCTACATAGTGCAAGGGCCCGCTAGTTAACCTAGATATTCCAAGTGCCCGCTAGTTAACCTAGATCGTCCCAGTGTCCGCTAGTTAACCTATATAGTCCAAGTTCCCGTTAGGGAACCTAGATAGTACAAGTGCCCGCAAGGTAACATACATAGTCCAAGTGCCCGCTAGGTAACCTACATAGTCCAAGTGCCCTTTCGTTAACCTAGATAGTCCAAGTGCCTGCTAGGTAACCTAGACTGTCCAATTGTCCGCTAGGTTACATACATAGTCCAAGTGCACGTTCGTTAACCTAGATAGTCCAAGTGCCCGCTAGGTAACCTACATAGTCCAAGTTCCCGCTAGGTAACCTAGATAGTCCAATGCCCGTTACCTAACCTAGATAGTCCAATTGCCCGATTTGCAACATACGTAGTCTAAGTGCCCGTTCGTTAACCTAGAAGTCCAAGGCCCCGCTAGGTAAACTAGACTGTCCAAGTTCACGCTAGGTTACCTACATAGTCCAAATGCCCGTTCGGTAACCTAGATAGTCCAAGTGCCCGCTAGTTAACCTACATAGTCCAAGTGCCCGCTAGATAACCTAGATAGTCCAAGTGCCCGCTAGGTAACTTACATAGTCCAAGTGCCCGCTTGGTAAACTAGATAGTCCAAGTGCCCGTTCGTTAACCTAGATAGTCCAATTGCCCGCTAGGTACCCTAGACTATCCAAGAGTCCGCTAAGTTACCTACATAGTCCAAGTGCCCGTTCGTTAACCTAGATAGTCCAAGTGCCCGCTAGGTAACCTAGACTGTCCAAGTGCCCACTAGGTTACCTACATAGTCCAAGTGCCCGTTCTTTAACCTAGATAGTCCAAGTGCCCGCTAGGAAACCTACATAGTCCTAGTGCCCGCTAGGTTACCTAGATAGTCCAAGTGCCCGCTAGCTAACCTAGAGTCCAATTGCTCGCTAGTTAACCTACATAGTCCAGTGCCCGCTATGTAACCTAGATATTCAAAGTGCCTGTTAGGTAAGCTAGATAGTCCAAGTGCCCGCTAGGTAACTTACATTGTCCAAGTGCCCGTTCGTTAACCTAGAAGTCCAAGTGCCCATAGGTAACCTAGACACTCCAAGTGCCCGCTTGGTTACCTGCATATTCCAAGTGCCCGTTTGTTAACTTAGATAGTCCAAGTGCCCACTAGGTAACCTACATAGTCCAAGTGCCCGCTAGGGATCCTTCATAATCCAAGTGCCTGCTAGGTAACCTAGATAATCTAAGGGCCTGCTAGTTAACCTACAAAATCAAAGGGCTCACTTGTTAACTTTGATAGTCCAAGTGCCCGCTAGTTAACCTGGATCGTCCAAGTGCCCGCTAGTTAAACTAGATTGTTCAAGTGCCCGCTAGGGATCCTTCATAATCCAAGTGTCTCCTAGGTAACCTAGATAGTCCAAGTGGTTGCTAGTTAACCTAGATAGTCCTAGTGCCTGTTAGTTAACCTTGATAGTCCAATTGCCCACCAGGGGACGTACATAGTCCAAGTGCCCGCTAGGTAACCTAGATAGTCCAAATGCTCGCTAGGGTATGTACATAGTCCAAGTGCCTGCTAGGAAACCTAGATAGTCCAAGTGCCCGAAGGTAACCTACATAGTCCAAGAGCCCGCTAGTTAACCTACATAGTCCAAGGTCCGCTAGTTAACCTAGATAGTCCAAGTGCCCGCTAGTTAACCTACATAGTACAAGGGCCCGCTAGTTGGCCTAGATAGTCCAAGTGCCTGCTAGTTAACCTAGATAGTCAAAGTGCCCGCTAGTTAACCTAAGTAGTACAAATGTCCGATAGGGATCCTACATAGTCCAAGTGCCCGCTTGGTAACCTACATAGTCCAAGTGCCTGTTCGTTAACCTAGATAATCAAAGTGCCCGCTAGGTAACCTAGACAGTCCAAGTGCCCGCTAGGTTACCTACATAGTCCAAGTGCCCGATAGGGAACCTACATAATCCAAGTGCCCGATAGGGAACCTACATAATCCAAGTGCCCGCTAGGCAACCTACATAGTCCAAGTGCCCGTTAGTTAACCTAGATAGTCAAACTGCCTACTAGATAACCTAGATAGTCCAAGTGCCCGCTAGGTAACCTACATAGTCCAAGTTCCCGATGGTAACCTAAATAGTCCAAATGCCCTCTAGGGAAACTACATAGTCCAAGTGCCCGCTAGTTAACCTAGATAGTCCAAGTGCCTGCTAGTAAACCTACATAATCCATGGGCCCGCTAGTAAACCTACATAGTGCAAGGGCCTGCTAGTTAACCTAGATCCTGCAAGTGTCCGCTAGTTAACCTACATAGTCCATGTGACCGCTAGGTAATCTAGATAGTCCAAGTGCCCGCAAGGGATCCTTCATAATCCAAGTGCCTGCTAGGTAACCTAGATAGTCCAAGTGCCCGCTAGTTAACCTAGATAGTCCTAGTGCCCGTTAGTTAACCTAGATAGTCAAAGTGCCCACTAGGGGACTTACATAGTCCAAGTGCCAACTAGTTAATCTACATAGTCCAAGGTCCGCTAGTGAACCTAGATAGTCCTCGTTCCCGCTAGGTAACTTATATAGTCCAAGTGCCGCTAGGTAACCTAGATAGTCCAAGTGCCCGTTCCTTAACCTAGATAGTCCAATTGCCCGCTAGGTAACCTAGACTGTCCAAGTGTCCGCAAGGTTACCTACATAGTCCAAGTGCCCGTTCGTTAACCTAGATAGTCCAAGTGCCCGCTAGGTTACCTAGACTGTCCAAGTGCCCGCTAGGTTGCCTACATATTCCAGGTGCCCGTTCGTTAACCTAGATAGTCCAAGTGCCCGCTAGGAAACCTACATAGTCCAAAGGCCCGCTAGGTAACCTAGATAGTCCAAGTGCCTGCTAGGTAACCTAGAGTCCAAGTGCTCGCTAGTAAACCTACATAGTCCAAGGGATCAATTGTTAACTTTGATAGTCCAAGTGCCCGCTAGTTAACCTAGATTGTCCAAGTGTCCGCTAGGTAACTTACGTTGTCCAAGTTCCCACTAGGTAACCTAGATACTCAAAGTGCCCATTACCTAACCTAGATAGTCCAAATGCCCGTTAAGCAACCTACATAGTCCAAGTGCCCGTTCGTTAACCTAGAAGTCCAAGTGCCTGCTAGGTAACTTAGATAGTCCAAGTGCCCGCTAGGTAACCTACATAGTCCAAGTTCCCGATGGTAACCTAAATAGTCCAAATGCCCGCTAGGCAAACTACATAGTCCAAGTCCCCTCTAGGTAACCTATATAGTCCTACTGCCTGCTAGTTAACCTAGATTGTCCAAGTGCCCGCAAGGGATCCTTCATAATCCAAGTGCCTGCTAGGTAACCTAGACAGTCCAAGTGCCCGCTAGGTTACCTACATAGTCCAAGTGCCCGTTCGTTAACCTAGATAGTCCAAGTGCCCGCTAGGTATCCTAGATAGTCCTAGTGCCCATTAGTTAACCTAGATAGTCCTAGTGCGTGCTAGGGTATGTACATAGTCCAAGTGCCTGCTAGGAAAACTAGATATTCCATGTGCCCGCTAGTTAACCTACATAGTCCAAGGGCACGCTAGGTAACCTACATAGTCCAAGGTCCGCTAGATAACCTTTGATAGTCCAAGTGCCCGCTATATAACCTACATAGTACATGGTCCCGCTAGTTGACCTAGATAGTCCAGGTGCCTGCTAGGAAACCTAGATAGTCCAAGTGCCCGCTAGTTAACGTACATAGTTCAAGGGCACGCTAGGTAACCTACATAGTCCAAGGTCCGCTAGATAACCTTGATAGTCCAAGTGCCCGCTATATAACCTACATAGTCCATGTGCCCGCTAGGTAACCTACATAGTCCAAGTGCCCGTTCATTAACCTAGATAGTCAAAGTGCCCGCTAGGTAACCTAGACAGTCCAAGTGCCCGCTAAGTTACCTACATAGTCCAAGTGCCCATTCGTTAACTTAGATAGTCCAAGTGCCAGCTAGGTAACCTACATAGTCCAAGTGCCCATTCGTTAACCTAGATAGTCAAAGTGCCCGCTAAGTAACCTAGACAGTCCAAGTGCCCGCTAGGTTACCTACATAGTCCAAGTGCCCGTTCGTTAACCTAGATAGTCCAAGTGTCCGCTAGGTTACCTAGACAGTCCAAGTGCCCGCTAGTTAACCTACATAGTCCAAGTGCCCGATAGGGAACCTACATAATCCAAGTGCCCGATAGGGAACCTACATAGTCCAAGTGCCCGCTAGGCAACCTACATAGTCCAAGTGCCCGTTAGTTAACCTAGATAGTCAAAGTGCCTGCTAGGTAACCTACATAGTCCAAGTTACCGCTTGGTAACCTAATTAGTCCAAATGCCCGCTAGGGAAACTGCATAGTCCAAGTGCCTGCTAGTAAACCTACATAATCCATGGGCCCGCTATTTAACCTACATAGAGCAAGGGCCCGCTAGTTAACCTAGATTGTGCAAGTGTCTGCTAGTTAACCTACATAGTCCAAGTGCCCGCTAGGTAACCTAGATAGTCCTAGTGCCCATTAGTTAACCTAGATAGTCCAAGTGCCCGCTAGGTAACCTAGATAGTCCAAGTGCGCGCTTGTTAACCTACATAGTCCACGGGCCCGCTAGTTAACCTACATAGCCCAAGGTCCATTAGTTAACCTAGATTGTCCAAGTGCCCGCTAGTTAACCTACATAGTACAAGGGCCCGCTAGTTGACCTACATAGTCCAAGTGCCCGCTAGTTAACCTAGATAGTCAAAGTGCCCGCTAGTTAACCTAAGTAGTACAAATGTCCGATTGGGATCCTACATAGTCCAAGTGCCCGCTAGTTAACCTACATAGTCCAAGTCCCCGCTAGGTAACTTAGACTGTCCAAGTGACCATTAGGTTACCTACATAGTCCAAGTGCCCGCTAGGTAACGTAGATAGCCCCAGTGCCCGCTAGGGTACGTACATAGTCCAAGTGCCCTTTAGTTAACCTAGATAGTCAAAGTGCCGGCTAGGTAACCTAAGTAGTCCAAGTGCCCGCTAGGGAACCTACATAGTCCAAGTGCCCGCTAGGTAACCTAGATAGTCCAATTGCCCTTTAGCTAACCTACATAGTGGAAGTGTCCGCTTGTTGACCTACATAGTCCAAGTGCCCGTTCGTTAACCTTGATAGGCCAAGTGCCCGCTAGGTAACCTAGACAGTCCAAGTGCCAGCTAGGTTACCTGCATAGTCCAAGTGCACGTTCGTAAACCTAGATAGTCCAAGTGCCCGCTGGTAACCTACATAGTCCACGGGCCCGCTAGATAACCTTGATAGTCCAAGTGCCTTCTAGTTAACCTACATAGTCCAAGTGCCCGCTAGGAAAACTAAAAAGTCCAAGTGCCCACTAGGTAACCTAAGTAATCCAAGTGCCCGCTAGTTAACCTAGATAGTCCAAGTGCCCGCTAGTAAACCTAGATAGTCCAAAGGCCCGCTAGGTAACCTACATAGTCCAAGGGACTGCTAGTTAACCTAGATAGTCCAAGGGCCCTCTAGGTAACCTAGATTGTCCAAGTGCCTGCTAGTAAACCTACATAATCCATGGGCCCGCTAGTTAACCTACATAGTGCAAGGGCCCGCTAGTTAACCTAGATCGTGCAAGTGTCCGCTAGTTAACCTACATAGTCCAAGTGCCCGCTAGGTAACCGAGATAGTCCAAGTGGCCGCTAGGGATCCTTCATAATCCAAGTGCCTGCTAGATAACCTAGATAGTCCAAGTGCCCGCTAGTTAACCTAGATAGTCCAAGTGCCCGTTAGTTAACCTAGATAGTCAAAGTGCCCACTAGGGGACGTACATAGTCCAAGTGCCCGCTAGGTAACCTAGATAGTCCAAGTGCCCGCTAGTTAATCTACATAGTACAAGGGCCCACTAGTTGACCTAGATAGTCCAAGTGCCCGCTAGTTAACCTAGATAGTCAAAGTGCCCGCTAGTTAACCTAAGTTGTACAAATGTCCGATTGGGATCCTACATAGTCCAAGGGCCCGCTAGTTAACCTACATAGTCCAAGTCCCCGCTAGGTAACCTAGACAGTCCAAGTGACCATTAGGTTACCTACGTAGTCCAAGTGCCCGTTCGTTATCTTACATAGTCCAAGTGCCCGCTAGGTAACGTAGGTAGCCCCAGTGCCCGCTAGGGAACGTGCATAGTCCAAGTGCTCTCTAGGTAACCTAGATAGTCCAAGAACCCGCTAGTTGACCTAGATTCTCCAAGTGCCCACTAGGGATCCTTCATAATCCAAGTGCTTGCTAGGTAACCTAGATAGTCCAAGTGCCCGCTAGTTAACCTAGATAGTCCATGTGCGCGCTAGGGTTTGTACATAGTCCAAGTGCTCGCTAGGCAACCTACATAGTCCAGGTGCCCGTTAGTTAACCTAGATAGTCAAAGTGCCTGCTAGGTAACCTAAATTGTCCAAGTGCCCCCTAGGGAACCTACATAGTCCAAGTGCCCGCTAGGTAACCTAGATAGTCCAATTGCCCGTTAGCTAACCTAGATAGTCGAAGTGTCCCTTACTTAACCTATATAGTCCATGTGCCCGTTCGTTAACCTAGATAGGCCAAGTGCCCGCTAGGTAACCTAGACAGTCCAAGTGCCCGCTAGGTTACCTACATAGTCCAAGTGCACGTTCGTTAACCTAGATAGTCCAAGTGCCCGCTGGTAACCTACATAGTCCAAGGGCCCGCTAAGTAACCTTGATAGTCCAATTGCCTTCTAGTTAACCTACATCATCCAAGTGCCCGCTAGGGAAACTACATAGTCCAAGTGCCCGCTAGTTAACCTAGATAGTCCAAATGCCCGCTAGTAAACCTAGAGAGTCCAAGGGCCTGCTAGTTAATCTAGATAGTCCAAGTGCCCACTAGTTAACCTAGATAGTCCAAGTGCCCGCTAGTTAACCTGGATAGTCCAAGGGCCCGCTAGTTAATCTAGATAGTCCAAGTGCCCGCTAGTTAACCTAGATAGTCCAAATGCCCGCTAGTAAACCTAGAGAGTCCAAGGGCCTGCTAGTTAATCTAGATAGTCCAAGTGCCCACTAGTTAACCTAGATAGTCCAAGTGCCCGCTAGTTAACCTGGATAGTCCAAGGGCCCGCTAGTTAATCTAGATAGTCCAAGTGCCCGCTAGTTAACCTAGATAGTCCAAGTGCCCGCTAGTTAACCTAAGTAGTACAAATGTCCGATAGGGATCCTACATAGTCCAAGTGCTCGCTAGGTAACCTACATAGTCCAAGTGCCCGTTCGTTAACCTAGATTGTCAAAGTGCCCGGTAGGTAACCTAGACAGTCAAAGTGCCCGCTAGGTTTCCTACATAGTCCATGTGCAAGTTCGTTAACCTAGATAGTCCAAGTGCCCGCTAGGTAACCTACATAGTCCAAGTGCCCATTCGTTAACCTAGATAGTCAAAGTGCCCGCTAGGTAACCTAGACACAGTCCAAGTACCCGCGAGGTTACCTACATAGTCCAAGTGCCCGTTCGTTAACCTAGATAGTCCAAGTGCCCGCTAGGTTACCTAGACAATCCAAGTGCCCGCTAGTTAACCTACATAGTCCAAGTGCATGATAGGGAACCTACATAATCCATGTGCCCGCTAGGGAACCTACATAGTCCAAGTGCCCGCTAGGCAACCTACATAGTCCAAGTGCCCGTTAGTTAACCTAGATAGTCAAAGTGCCTGCTAGGTAACCTACATAGTCCAAGTTCCCTCTTGGTAACCTAAATAGTCCAAATGCCCGCTAGGGAAACTACATAGTCCAAGTGCCCGCTAGTTAACCTAGATAGTCAAAGTGCCTGCTAGGAAACCTACATAATCCATGGGCCCGATAGTTAACCTACATAGGGCAAGGGCCCGCTAGTTAACCTAGATCGTGCAAGTGTCCGCTAGTTAACCTACATAGTCCAAATGCCCACTAGGTAACCTAGATAGTCCAAGTGCCCGCTAGGGATCCTTCATAATCCAAGTGCCTACTAGATAACCTAGATAGTCCAAGTGCCCCCTAGTTAACCTAGATAGTCCTAGTGCCCGTTAGTTAACCTAGATAATCCAAGTGCCCGCTAGTTAAACTACATAGTACAAGGGCCCGCTAGTTGACCTAGATAGTCCAAGTGCCCGCTAGTTAACCTACATAGTACAAGGGCCCGCTAGTTGGCCTAGATAGTCCAAGTGCCTGCTAGTTAACCTAGATAGTCAAACTGCCCGCTAGTTAACCTACGTAGTACAAATGTCCGATAGGGATCCTACATAGTCCAATTGCCCTCTAGGTAACCTACATAGTCCAAGTGCCCGTTCGTTAACCTAGATAGTCCAAGTGCGTGCTAGGGTATGTACATAGTCCAAGTGCCTGCTAGGAAACCTAGATAGTCCAAGTGCCCGCTAGTTAACGTACATAGTCCTAGGGCACGCTAGGTAACCTACATAGTCCAAGGTCCGCTAGATACCCTAGATAGTCCAAGTGCCCGCTATATAACCTACGTAGTAAAAGGTCCCGCTAGTTGACCTAGATAGTCCAAGTGCCTGCTAGTTAACCTAGATAGTCAAAGTGCCCGCTAGTTAACCTAAGTAGTACAAATGTCCGATTGGGATCCTACATAGTCCAAGTGCCCGCTAGTTAACCTACATAGTCCAAGTCCCCGCTAGGTAACTTAGACTGTCCAAGTGACCATTAGGTTACCTACATAGTCCAAGTGCCCGCTAGGTAACGTAGATAGCCCCAGTGCCCGCTAGGGTACGTACATAGTCCAAGTGCCCTTTAGTTAACCTAGATAGTCAAAGTGCCGGCTAGGTAACCTAAGTAGTCCAAGTGCCCGCTAGGGAACCTACATAGTCCAAGTGCCCGCTAGGTAACCTAGATAGTCCAATTGCCCTTTAGCTAACCTACATAGTGGAAGTGTCCGCTTGTTGACCTACATAGTCCAAGTGCCCGTTCGTTAACCTTGATAGGCCAAGTGCCCGCTAGGTAACCTAGACAGTCCAAGTGCCAGCTAGGTTACCTGCATAGTCCAAGTGCACGTTCGTAAACCTAGATAGTCCAAGTGCCCGCTGGTAACCTACATAGTCCACGGGCCCGCTAGATAACCTTGATAGTCCAAGTGCCTTCTAGTTAACCTACATAGTCCAAGTGCCCGCTAGGAAAACTAAAAAGTCCAAGTGCCCACTAGGTAACCTAAGTAATCCAAGTGCCCGCTAGTTAACCTAGATAGTCCAAGTGCCCGCTAGTAAACCTAGATAGTCCAAAGGCCCGCTAGGTAACCTACATAGTCCAAGGGACTGCTAGTTAACCTAGATAGTCCAAGGGCCCTCTAGGTAACCTAGATTGTCCAAGTGCCTGCTAGTAAACCTACATAATCCATGGGCCCGCTAGTTAACCTACATAGTGCAAGGGCCCGCTAGTTAACCTAGATCGTGCAAGTGTCCGCTAGTTAACCTACATAGTCCAAGTGCCCGCTAGGTAACCGAGATAGTCCAAGTGGCCGCTAGGGATCCTTCATAATCCAAGTGCCTGCTAGATAACCTAGATAGTCCAAGTGCCCGCTAGTTAACCTAGATAGTCCAAGTGCCCGTTAGTTAACCTAGATAGTCAAAGTGCCCACTAGGGGACGTACATAGTCCAAGTGCCCGCTAGGTAACCTAGATAGTCCAAGTGCCCGCTAGTTAATCTACATAGTACAAGGGCCCACTAGTTGACCTAGATAGTCCAAGTGCCCGCTAGTTAACCTAGATAGTCAAAGTGCCCGCTAGTTAACCTAAGTTGTACAAATGTCCGATTGGGATCCTACATAGTCCAAGGGCCCGCTAGTTAACCTACATAGTCCAAGTCCCCGCTAGGTAACCTAGACAGTCCAAGTGACCATTAGGTTACCTACGTAGTCCAAGTGCCCGTTCGTTATCTTACATAGTCCAAGTGCCCGCTAGGTAACGTAGGTAGCCCCAGTGCCCGCTAGGGAACGTGCATAGTCCAAGTGCTCTCTAGGTAACCTAGATAGTCCAAGAACCCGCTAGTTGACCTAGATTCTCCAAGTGCCCACTAGGGATCCTTCATAATCCAAGTGCTTGCTAGGTAACCTAGATAGTCCAAGTGCCCGCTAGTTAACCTAGATAGTCCATGTGCGCGCTAGGGTTTGTACATAGTCCAAGTGCTCGCTAGGCAACCTACATAGTCCAGGTGCCCGTTAGTTAACCTAGATAGTCAAAGTGCCTGCTAGGTAACCTAAATTGTCCAAGTGCCCCCTAGGGAACCTACATAGTCCAAGTGCCCGCTAGGTAACCTAGATAGTCCAATTGCCCGTTAGCTAACCTAGATAGTCGAAGTGTCCCTTACTTAACCTATATAGTCCATGTGCCCGTTCGTTAACCTAGATAGGCCAAGTGCCCGCTAGGTAACCTAGACAGTCCAAGTGCCCGCTAGGTTACCTACATAGTCCAAGTGCACGTTCGTTAACCTAGATAGTCCAAGTGCCCGCTGGTAACCTACATAGTCCAAGGGCCCGCTAAGTAACCTTGATAGTCCAATTGCCTTCTAGTTAACCTACATCATCCAAGTGCCCGCTAGGGAAACTACATAGTCCAAGTGCCCGCTAGTTAACCTAGATAGTCCAAATGCCCGCTAGTAAACCTAGAGAGTCCAAGGGCCTGCTAGTTAATCTAGATAGTCCAAGTGCCCACTAGTTAACCTAGATAGTCCAAGTGCCCGCTAGTTAACCTGGATAGTCCAAGGGCCCGCTAGTTAATCTAGATAGTCCAAGTGCCCGCTAGTTAACCTAGATAGTCCAAATGCCCGCTAGTAAACCTAGAGAGTCCAAGGGCCTGCTAGTTAATCTAGATAGTCCAAGTGCCCACTAGTTAACCTAGATAGTCCAAGTGCCCGCTAGTTAACCTGGATAGTCCAAGGGCCCGCTAGTTAATCTAGATAGTCCAAGTGCCCGCTAGTTAACCTAGATAGTCCAAGTGCCCGCTAGTTAACCTAAGTAGTACAAATGTCCGATAGGGATCCTACATAGTCCAAGTGCTCGCTAGGTAACCTACATAGTCCAAGTGCCCGTTCGTTAACCTAGATTGTCAAAGTGCCCGGTAGGTAACCTAGACAGTCAAAGTGCCCGCTAGGTTTCCTACATAGTCCATGTGCAAGTTCGTTAACCTAGATAGTCCAAGTGCCCGCTAGGTAACCTACATAGTCCAAGTGCCCATTCGTTAACCTAGATAGTCAAAGTGCCCGCTAGGTAACCTAGACACAGTCCAAGTACCCGCGAGGTTACCTACATAGTCCAAGTGCCCGTTCGTTAACCTAGATAGTCCAAGTGCCCGCTAGGTTACCTAGACAATCCAAGTGCCCGCTAGTTAACCTACATAGTCCAAGTGCATGATAGGGAACCTACATAATCCATGTGCCCGCTAGGGAACCTACATAGTCCAAGTGCCCGCTAGGCAACCTACATAGTCCAAGTGCCCGTTAGTTAACCTAGATAGTCAAAGTGCCTGCTAGGTAACCTACATAGTCCAAGTTCCCTCTTGGTAACCTAAATAGTCCAAATGCCCGCTAGGGAAACTACATAGTCCAAGTGCCCGCTAGTTAACCTAGATAGTCAAAGTGCCTGCTAGGAAACCTACATAATCCATGGGCCCGATAGTTAACCTACATAGGGCAAGGGCCCGCTAGTTAACCTAGATCGTGCAAGTGTCCGCTAGTTAACCTACATAGTCCAAATGCCCACTAGGTAACCTAGATAGTCCAAGTGCCCGCTAGGGATCCTTCATAATCCAAGTGCCTACTAGATAACCTAGATAGTCCAAGTGCCCCCTAGTTAACCTAGATAGTCCTAGTGCCCGTTAGTTAACCTAGATAATCCAAGTGCCCGCTAGTTAAACTACATAGTACAAGGGCCCGCTAGTTGACCTAGATAGTCCAAGTGCCCGCTAGTTAACCTACATAGTACAAGGGCCCGCTAGTTGGCCTAGATAGTCCAAGTGCCTGCTAGTTAACCTAGATAGTCAAACTGCCCGCTAGTTAACCTACGTAGTACAAATGTCCGATAGGGATCCTACATAGTCCAATTGCCCTCTAGGTAACCTACATAGTCCAAGTGCCCGTTCGTTAACCTAGATAGTCCAAGTGCGTGCTAGGGTATGTACATAGTCCAAGTGCCTGCTAGGAAACCTAGATAGTCCAAGTGCCCGCTAGTTAACGTACATAGTCCTAGGGCACGCTAGGTAACCTACATAGTCCAAGGTCCGCTAGATACCCTAGATAGTCCAAGTGCCCGCTATATAACCTACGTAGTAAAAGGTCCCGCTAGTTGACCTAGATAGTCCAAGTGCCTGCTAGGAAACCTAGATAGTCCAAGTGCCCGCTAGTTAACCTACATAGTCCAAGGGCACGCTAGGTAACCTACATAGTGCAAGGTCCGCTAGATAACCTAGATAGTCCAAGTGCCCGCTATATAACCTACATAGTCCATGTGCCCGGTAGGTAACCTACATAGTCCAAGTGCCCGTTCGTTAACCTAGATAGTCGAAGTACCCGCTAGGTAACCTAGACAGTCCAAGTGCCTGGTAAGTTACCTACATAGTCCAAGTACCCGTTCTTTAACCTAGATAGTCCAAGTGCCCACTAGGTTACCTAGACAGTCCAAGTGCCCGCTAGTTAAACTACATAGTCCAAGTGCCCGATAGGGAACCTACATAATAGAAGTGCCCGTTAGGGAACCTACATAATCCAAGTGCCCGCTAGGCAACCTACATACTCCAAGTGCCCGCTAGGCAACCTACATAGTCCAAGTGCCCGTTAGTTAACCTAGATAGTCAAACTGCCTACTAGATAACCTAGATAGTCCAAGTGCCCGCTAGGTAACCTACATAGTCCAAGTTCCCGATGGTAACCTAAATAGTCCAAATGCCCGCTAGGGAAACTACATAGTCCAAGTGCCCGCTCGTTAACCTAGATAGTCCAAGTGCCTGCTAGTAAACCTACATAATCCATGGGCCCGCTAGTTAACCTACATAGTGCAAGGGCCTGCTAGTTAACCTAGATCGTGCAAGTGTCCGCTAGTTAACCTACATAGTCCACGTGCCCGCTAGGTAACCTAGATAGTCCAAGTGCCCGCTAGGGATCCTTCATAATCCAAGTGCCTGCTAGGTAACCTAGATAGTCCAAGTGCCCGCTAGTAAACCTAGATAGTCCAAGTGCCCGCTAGTTAACCTGGATCGTCCAAGTGCCCGCTAGTTAACCTGGATAATCCAAGTGCCCGCTAGTTAACCTACATAGTCCAAGGGCCCTCTAGTTAACCTAGATAGTCCAAGTGCCCGCTAGGGGACGTACACAGTTCAAGTGCCCGCTAGGTAACCTAGACCGTCCAAGTGCCCGGTAAGTTACCTACATAGTCCAAGTGCCCGTTCTTTAACCTAGATAGTCCAAGTGCCCGCTAGGTTACCTAGACAGTCCAAGTGCCCGCTAGTTAAACTACATAGTCCAAGTGCCCGATAGGGAACATACATAATAGAAGTGCCCGATAGGGAACCTACATAATCCAATTGCCCGCTAGGCAACCTACATAGACCAAGTGCCCGCTAGGCAACCTACATAGTCCAAGTGCCCGTTAGTTAACCTAGATAGTCAAAGTGCCTGCTAGGTAACCTACATAGTCCAAGTTCCCGCTTGGTAACCTAAATGGTCCAAATGCCCGCTAGGGAAACTACATAGTCCAAGTGCCCGCTAGTTAACCTAGATAGTCCAAGTGCCTGCTAGTAAACCTACATAATCCATGGGCCCGCTAGTTAACCTACATAGTGCAAGGGCCCGCTAGATAACCTAGATCGTGCAAGTGTTCGCTAGTTAACCTAAATAGTCCACGTGCCCGCTAGGTAACCTGGATAGTCCAAGTGCCCGCTGGGGATCCTTCATAATCCAAGTACCTGCTAGGTAACCTAGATAGTCCAAGTGCCCACTAGTTAACCTAGATAGTCCTAGTGCCCGTTAGTTAAACTAGATAGTCCAAGTGCCCACTAGGGGACTTCCATAGTCCAAGTGCCCTCTAGTTAACCTACATAGTCCAAGGTCCGTTAGTTAACCTAGATAGTCCAAGTGCTCGCTAGGTAACTTACATAGTCCAAGTGCCAGTAGGTAACCTAGATAATCCAAGTGCCCGTTCTTTAACATAGATAGTCCAATTGCCCGCTAGGTAACCTAGACAGTCCAAGTACCCGATAGGGAACCTACATAGTCCAAGACCCCGCTAGGGAACCTACATAGTCCAAGTGCTCGCTAGGCAATCTACATAGTCCAAGTTCCCGTTAGTTAACGTAGATAGTCAACGGGCCTGCTAGGTAACCTAAATTGTCCAAGTGCCCGCTAGGGAACCTACATAGTCAAAGTGCCCGCTAGGTAACCTAGATAGTCAAATTGCCCGTTAGCTAACCTAGATAGTCGTAGTCTCCGCTAGTTAACCTACATATTCCAAGTGCCCGTTCGTTAACCTAGATAGGCCAAGTGCCCGCTAGGTAACCTAGACAGTCGAAGTGCCCGCTAGTTTACCTACATAGTCCAAGTGCACGTTTGTTAATCTAGATAGTCTAAGTGCCCGCTGGTAACCTACATAGTCCAAGGGCCCCCTAGGTAACCTTGATAGTCCACGTGCCTTCTAGTTAACCTACATAGTCCACGTGCCCGCTAGGTAACCTACATAGTCCAAGTGCCCACTAGGTAACCTAAGTAATCCAAATGCCCGCTAGGGAAACTACATAGTCCAAGTGCCCGCTAGTTAACCTAGATAGTCCAAGGGCCCGCTAGTAAACCTAGATAATCCAAATGCCCGCTAGTTAACCTAGATCGTCCAAGTGCCCGCTAGTTAACCTAGATAATCCAAGTGCCTGCTTGTTAACCTACATAGTCCAATGCCCGATAGGGAACCTACGTAGTCCAAGTGCCCGCTGAGGAACCTACATAGTCCAAGTGCCCGATAGGGTACCTATATATTCCAAGTGCCCGTTAGGGAACCTAGATAGTCCAAGAGCCCATAGGGAACCTATATAGTCCAAGTGCCCGCTAGGGAACCTACATAGTCAAAGTGCCCGCTAGGGAACCTTCATTGTGCAAGTGTCCGCTAGTTAACCTAGATAGTCCAAGTGCCCGCTAGTTAACCTACATTGTGCAAGGTCAGCTAGTTAACCTAGATAGTCCAAGTGCCCGCTAGTTAACCTACATAGTCCAAGGTCAGCTAGTTAACCTAGATAGTCCAAGTGCCCACTAGTTAACCTACATAGTCCAAGAACCCACTAGTTAACCTAGATAGTCAAAGTTCCCGCTAGTTAAGCTACATAGTTCAAGGGCCCGCTAGTTAACCTAGATATTCCAAGTGCCCGCTAGTTAACCTAGATCGTCCAAGTGTCCGCTAGTTAACCTATATAGTCCAAGTTCCCGTTAGGGAACCTAGATAGTACAAGTGCCCGCAAGGTAACATACATAGTCCAAGTGCCCGCTAGGTAACCTACATAGTCCAAGTGCCCGTTCGTTAACCTAGAAGTCCAAGTGCCTGCTAGGTAACTTAGATAGTCCAAGTGCCCGCTAGGTAACCTACATAGTCCAAGTTCCCGATGGTAACCTAAATAGTCCAAATGCCCGCTAGGCAAACTACATAGTCCAAGTCCCCTCTAGGTAACCTATATAGTCCTACTGCCTGCTAGTTAACCTAGATTGTCCAAGTGCCCGCAAGGGATCCTTCATAATCCAAGTGCCTGCTAGGTAACCTAGACAGTCCAAGTGCCCGCTAGGTTACCTACATAGTCCAAGTGCCCGTTCGTTAACCTAGATAGTCCAAGTGCCCGCTAGGTATCCTAGATAGTCCTAGTGCCCATTAGTTAACCTAGATAGTCCTAGTGCGTGCTAGGGTATGTACATAGTCCAAGTGCCTGCTAGGAAAACTAGATATTCCATGTGCCCGCTAGTTAACCTACATAGTCCAAGGGCACGCTAGGTAACCTACATAGTCCAAGGTCCGCTAGATAACCTTTGATAGTCCAAGTGCCCGCTATATAACCTACATAGTACATGGTCCCGCTAGTTGACCTAGATAGTCCAGGTGCCTGCTAGGAAACCTAGATAGTCCAAGTGCCCGCTAGTTAACGTACATAGTTCAAGGGCACGCTAGGTAACCTACATAGTCCAAGGTCCGCTAGATAACCTTGATAGTCCAAGTGCCCGCTATATAACCTACATAGTCCATGTGCCCGCTAGGTAACCTACATAGTCCAAGTGCCCGTTCATTAACCTAGATAGTCAAAGTGCCCGCTAGGTAACCTAGACAGTCCAAGTGCCCGCTAAGTTACCTACATAGTCCAAGTGCCCATTCGTTAACTTAGATAGTCCAAGTGCCAGCTAGGTAACCTACATAGTCCAAGTGCCCATTCGTTAACCTAGATAGTCAAAGTGCCCGCTAAGTAACCTAGACAGTCCAAGTGCCCGCTAGGTTACCTACATAGTCCAAGTGCCCGTTCGTTAACCTAGATAGTCCAAGTGTCCGCTAGGTTACCTAGACAGTCCAAGTGCCCGCTAGTTAACCTACATAGTCCAAGTGCCCGATAGGGAACCTACATAATCCAAGTGCCCGATAGGGAACCTACATAGTCCAAGTGCCCGCTAGGCAACCTACATAGTCCAAGTGCCCGTTAGTTAACCTAGATAGTCAAAGTGCCTGCTAGGTAACCTACATAGTCCAAGTTACCGCTTGGTAACCTAATTAGTCCAAATGCCCGCTAGGGAAACTGCATAGTCCAAGTGCCTGCTAGTAAACCTACATAATCCATGGGCCCGCTATTTAACCTACATAGAGCAAGGGCCCGCTAGTTAACCTAGATTGTGCAAGTGTCTGCTAGTTAACCTACATAGTCCAAGTGCCCGCTAGGTAACCTAGATAGTCCTAGTGCCCATTAGTTAACCTAGATAGTCCAAGTGCCCGCTAGGTAACCTAGATAGTCCAAGTGCGCGCTTGTTAACCTACATAGTCCACGGGCCCGCTAGTTAACCTACATAGCCCAAGGTCCATTAGTTAACCTAGATTGTCCAAGTGCCCGCTAGTTAACCTACATAGTACAAGGGCCCGCTAGTTGACCTACATAGTCCAAGTGCCCGCTAGTTAACCTAGATAGTCAAAGTGCCCGCTAGTTAACCTAAGTAGTACAAATGTCCGATTGGGATCCTACATAGTCCAAGTGCCCGCTAGTTAACCTACATAGTCCAAGTCCCCGCTAGGTAACTTAGACTTTCCAAGTGACCATTAGGTTACCTACATAGTCCAAGTGCCCGCTAGGTAACGTAGATAGCCCCAGTGCCCGCTAGGGTACGTACATAGTCCAAGTGCCCTTTAGTTAACCTAGATAGTCAAAGTGCCGGCTAGGTAACCTAAGTAGTCCAAGTGCCCGCTAGGGAACCTACATAGTCCAAGTGCCCGCTAGGTAACCTAGATAGTCCAATTGCCCTTTAGCTAACCTACATAGTGGAAGTGTCCGCTTGTTGACCTACATAGTCCAAGTGCCCGTTCGTTAACCTTGATAGGCCAAGTGCCCGCTAGGTAACCTAGACAGTCCAAGTGCCAGCTAGGTTACCTGCATAGTCCAAGTGCACGTTCGTAAACCTAGATAGTCCAAGTGCCCGCTGGTAACCTACATAGTCCACGGGCCCGCTAGATAACCTTGATAGTCCAAGTGCCTTCTAGTTAACCTACATAGTCCAAGTGCCCGCTAGGAAAACTAAAAAGTCCAAGTGCCCACTAGGTAACCTAAGTAATCCAAGTGCCCGCTAGTTAACCTAGATAGTCCAAGTGCCCGCTAGTAAACCTAGATAGTCCAAAGGCCCGCTAGGTAACCTACATAGTCCAAGGGACTGCTAGTTAACCTAGATAGTCCAAGGGCCCTCTAGGTAACCTAGATTGTCCAAGTGCCTGCTAGTAAACCTACATAATCCATGGGCCCGCTAGTTAACCTACATAGTGCAAGGGCCCGCTAGTTAACCTAGATCGTGCAAGTGTCCGCTAGTTAACCTACATAGTCCAAGTGCCCGCTAGGTAACCGAGATAGTCCAAGTGGCCGCTAGGGATCCTTCATAATCCAAGTGCCTGCTAGATAACCTAGATAGTCCAAGTGCCCGCTAGTTAACCTAGATAGTCCAAGTGCCCGTTAGTTAACCTAGATAGTCAAAGTGCCCACTAGGGGACGTACATAGTCCAAGTGCCCGCTAGGTAACCTAGATAGTCCAAGTGCCCGCTAGTTAATCTACATAGTACAAGGGCCCACTAGTTGACCTAGATAGTCCAAGTGCCCGCTAGTTAACCTAGATAGTCAAAGTGCCCGCTAGTTAACCTAAGTTGTACAAATGTCCGATTGGGATCCTACATAGTCCAAGGGCCCGCTAGTTAACCTACATAGTCCAAGTCCCCGCTAGGTAACCTAGACAGTCCAAGTGACCATTAGGTTACCTACGTAGTCCAAGTGCCCGTTCGTTATCTTACATAGTCCAAGTGCCCGCTAGGTAACGTAGGTAGCCCCAGTGCCCGCTAGGGAACGTGCATAGTCCAAGTGCTCTCTAGGTAACCTAGATAGTCCAAGAACCCGCTAGTTGACCTAGATTCTCCAAGTGCCCACTAGGGATCCTTCATAATCCAAGTGCTTGCTAGGTAACCTAGATAGTCCAAGTGCCCGCTAGTTAACCTAGATAGTCCATGTGCGCGCTAGGGTTTGTACATAGTCCAAGTGCTCGCTAGGCAACCTACATAGTCCAGGTGCCCGTTAGTTAACCTAGATAGTCAAAGTGCCTGCTAGGTAACCTAAATTGTCCAAGTGCCCCCTAGGGAACCTACATAGTCCAAGTGCCCGCTAGGTAACCTAGATAGTCCAATTGCCCGTTAGCTAACCTAGATAGTCGAAGTGTCCCTTACTTAACCTATATAGTCCATGTGCCCGTTCGTTAACCTAGATAGGCCAAGTGCCCGCTAGGTAACCTAGACAGTCCAAGTGCCCGCTAGGTTACCTACATAGTCCAAGTGCACGTTCGTTAACCTAGATAGTCCAAGTGCCCGCTGGTAACCTACATAGTCCAAGGGCCCGCTAAGTAACCTTGATAGTCCAATTGCCTTCTAGTTAACCTACATCATCCAAGTGCCCGCTAGGGAAACTACATAGTCCAAGTGCCCGCTAGTTAACCTAGATAGTCCAAATGCCCGCTAGTAAACCTAGAGAGTCCAAGGGCCTGCTAGTTAATCTAGATAGTCCAAGTGCCCACTAGTTAACCTAGATAGTCCAAGTGCCCGCTAGTTAACCTGGATAGTCCAAGGGCCCGCTAGTTAATCTAGATAGTCCAAGTGCCCGCTAGTTAACCTAGATAGTCCAAATGCCCGCTAGTAAACCTAGAGAGTCCAAGGGCCTGCTAGTTAATCTAGATAGTCCAAGTGCCCACTAGTTAACCTAGATAGTCCAAGTGCCCGCTAGTTAACCTGGATAGTCCAAGGGCCCGCTAGTTAATCTAGATAGTCCAAGTGCCCGCTAGTTAACCTAGATAGTCCAAGTGCCCGCTAGTTAACCTAAGTAGTACAAATGTCCGATAGGGATCCTACATAGTCCAAGTGCTCGCTAGGTAACCTACATAGTCCAAGTGCCCGTTCGTTAACCTAGATTGTCAAAGTGCCCGGTAGGTAACCTAGACAGTCAAAGTGCCCGCTAGGTTTCCTACATAGTCCATGTGCAAGTTCGTTAACCTAGATAGTCCAAGTGCCCGCTAGGTAACCTACATAGTCCAAGTGCCCATTCGTTAACCTAGATAGTCAAAGTGCCCGCTAGGTAACCTAGACACAGTCCAAGTACCCGCGAGGTTACCTACATAGTCCAAGTGCCCGTTCGTTAACCTAGATAGTCCAAGTGCCCGCTAGGTTACCTAGACAATCCAAGTGCCCGCTAGTTAACCTACATAGTCCAAGTGCATGATAGGGAACCTACATAATCCATGTGCCCGCTAGGGAACCTACATAGTCCAAGTGCCCGCTAGGCAACCTACATAGTCCAAGTGCCCGTTAGTTAACCTAGATAGTCAAAGTGCCTGCTAGGTAACCTACATAGTCCAAGTTCCCTCTTGGTAACCTAAATAGTCCAAATGCCCGCTAGGGAAACTACATAGTCCAAGTGCCCGCTAGTTAACCTAGATAGTCAAAGTGCCTGCTAGGAAACCTACATAATCCATGGGCCCGATAGTTAACCTACATAGGGCAAGGGCCCGCTAGTTAACCTAGATCGTGCAAGTGTCCGCTAGTTAACCTACATAGTCCAAATGCCCACTAGGTAACCTAGATAGTCCAAGTGCCCGCTAGGGATCCTTCATAATCCAAGTGCCTACTAGATAACCTAGATAGTCCAAGTGCCCCCTAGTTAACCTAGATAGTCCTAGTGCCCGTTAGTTAACCTAGATAATCCAAGTGCCCGCTAGTTAAACTACATAGTACAAGGGCCCGCTAGTTGACCTAGATAGTCCAAGTGCCCGCTAGTTAACCTACATAGTACAAGGGCCCGCTAGTTGGCCTAGATAGTCCAAGTGCCTGCTAGTTAACCTAGATAGTCAAACTGCCCGCTAGTTAACCTACGTAGTACAAATGTCCGATAGGGATCCTACATAGTCCAATTGCCCTCTAGGTAACCTACATAGTCCAAGTGCCCGTTCGTTAACCTAGATAGTCCAAGTGCGTGCTAGGGTATGTACATAGTCCAAGTGCCTGCTAGGAAACCTAGATAGTCCAAGTGCCCGCTAGTTAACGTACATAGTCCTAGGGCACGCTAGGTAACCTACATAGTCCAAGGTCCGCTAGATACCCTAGATAGTCCAAGTGCCCGCTATATAACCTACGTAGTAAAAGGTCCCGCTAGTTGACCTAGATAGTCCAAGTGCCTGCTAGGAAACCTAGATAGTCCAAGTGCCCGCTAGTTAACCTACATAGTCCAAGGGCACGCTAGGTAACCTACATAGTGCAAGGTCCGCTAGATAACCTAGATAGTCCAAGTGCCCGCTATATAACCTACATAGTCCATGTGCCCGGTAGGTAACCTACATAGTCCAAGTGCCCGTTCGTTAACCTAGATAGTCGAAGTACCCGCTAGGTAACCTAGACAGTCCAAGTGCCTGGTAAGTTACCTACATAGTCCAAGTACCCGTTCTTTAACCTAGATAGTCCAAGTGCCCACTAGGTTACCTAGACAGTCCAAGTGCCCGCTAGTTAAACTACATAGTCCAAGTGCCCGATAGGGAACCTACATAATAGAAGTGCCCGTTAGGGAACCTACATAATCCAAGTGCCCGCTAGGCAACCTACATACTCCAAGTGCCCGCTAGGCAACCTACATAGTCCAAGTGCCCGTTAGTTAACCTAGATAGTCAAACTGCCTACTAGATAACCTAGATAGTCCAAGTGCCCGCTAGGTAACCTACATAGTCCAAGTTCCCGATGGTAACCTAAATAGTCCAAATGCCCGCTAGGGAAACTACATAGTCCAAGTGCCCGCTCGTTAACCTAGATAGTCCAAGTGCCTGCTAGTAAACCTACATAATCCATGGGCCCGCTAGTTAACCTACATAGTGCAAGGGCCTGCTAGTTAACCTAGATCGTGCAAGTGTCCGCTAGTTAACCTACATAGTCCACGTGCCCGCTAGGTAACCTAGATAGTCCAAGTGCCCGCTAGGGATCCTTCATAATCCAAGTGCCTGCTAGGTAACCTAGATAGTCCAAGTGCCCGCTAGTAAACCTAGATAGTCCAAGTGCCCGCTAGTTAACCTGGATCGTCCAAGTGCCCGCTAGTTAACCTAGATAATCCAAGTGCCCGCTAGTTAACCTACATAGTCCAAGGGCCCTCTAGTTAACCTAGATAGTCCAAGTGCCCGCTAGGGGACGTACACAGTTCAAGTGCCCGCTAGGTAACCTAGACCGTCCAAGTGCCCGGTAAGTTACCTACATAGTCCAAGTGCCCGTTCTTTAACCTAGATAGTCCAAGTGCCCGCTAGGTTACCTAGACAGTCCAAGTGCCCGCTAGTTAAACTACATAGTCCAAGTGCCCGATAGGGAACATACATAATAGAAGTGCCCGATAGGGAACCTACATAATCCAATTGCCCGCTAGGCAACCTACATAGACCAAGTGCCCGCTAGGCAACCTACATAGTCCAAGTGCCCGTTAGTTAACCTAGATAGTCAAAGTGCCTGCTAGGTAACCTACATAGTCCAAGTTCCCGCTTGGTAACCTAAATGGTCCAAATGCCCGCTAGGGAAACTACATAGTCCAAGTGCCCGCTAGTTAACCTAGATAGTCCAAGTGCCTGCTAGTAAACCTACATAATCCATGGGCCCGCTAGTTAACCTACATAGTGCAAGGGCCCGCTAGATAACCTAGATCGTGCAAGTGTTCGCTAGTTAACCTAAATAGTCCACGTGCCCGCTAGGTAACCTGGATAGTCCAAGTGCCCGCTGGGGATCCTTCATAATCCAAGTACCTGCTAGGTAACCTAGATAGTCCAAGTGCCCACTAGTTAACCTAGATAGTCCTAGTGCCCGTTAGTTAAACTAGATAGTCCAAGTGCCCACTAGGGGACTTCCATAGTCCAAGTGCCCTCTAGTTAACCTACATAGTCCAAGGTCCGCTAGTTAACCTAGATAGTCCAAGTGCTCGCTAGGTAACTTACATAGTCCAAGTGCCAGTAGGTAACCTAGATAATCCAAGTGCCCGTTCTTTAACATAGATAGTCCAATTGCCCGCTAGGTAACCTAGACAGTCCAAGTACCCGATAGGGAACCTACATAGTCCAAGACCCCGCTAGGGAACCTACATAGTCCAAGTGCTCGCTAGGCAATCTACATAGTCCAAGTTCCCGTTAGTTAACGTAGATAGTCAACGGGCCTGCTAGGTAACCTAAATTGTCCAAGTGCCCGCTAGGGAACCTACATAGTCAAAGTGCCCGCTAGGTAACCTAGATAGTCAAATTGCCCGTTAGCTAACCTAGATAGTCGTAGTCTCCGCTAGTTAACCTACATATTCCAAGTGCCCGTTCGTTAACCTAGATAGGCCAAGTGCCCGCTAGGTAACCTAGACAGTCGAAGTGCCCGCTAGTTTACCTACATAGTCCAAGTGCACGTTTGTTAATCTAGATAGTCTAAGTGCCCGCTGGTAACCTACATAGTCCAAGGGCCCCCTAGGTAACCTTGATAGTCCACGTGCCTTCTAGTTAACCTACATAGTCCACGTGCCCGCTAGGTAACCTACATAGTCCAAGTGCCCACTAGGTAACCTAAGTAATCCAAATGCCCGCTAGGGAAACTACATAGTCCAAGTGCCCGCTAGTTAACCTAGATAGTCCAAGGGCCCGCTAGTAAACCTAGATAATCCAAATGCCTGCTAGTTAACCTAGATCGTCCAAGTGCCCGCTAGTTAACCTAGATAATCCAAGTGCCTGCTTGTTAACCTACATAGTCCAATGCCCGATAGGGAACCTACGTAGTCCAAGTGCCCGCTGAGGAACCTACATAGTCCAAGTGCCCGATAGGGTACCTATATATTCCAAGTGCCCGTTAGGGAACCTAGATAGTCCAAGAGCCCATAGGGAACCTATATAGTCCAAGTGCCCGCTAGGGAACCTACATAGTCAAAGTGCCCGCTAGGGAACCTTCATTGTGCAAGTGTCCGCTAGTTAACCTAGATAGTCCAAGTGCCCGCTAGTTAACCTACATTGTGCAAGGTCAGCTAGTTAACCTAGATAGTCCAAGTGCCCGCTAGTTAACCTACATAGTCCAAGGTCAGCTAGTTAACCTAGATAGTCCAAGTGCCCACTAGTTAACCTACATAGTCCAAGAACCCACTAGTTAACCTAGATAGTCAAAGTTCCCGCTAGTTAAGCTACATAGTGCAAGGGCCCGCTAGTTAACCTAGATATTCCAAGTGCCCGCTAGTTAACCTAGATCGTCCAAGTGTCCGCTAGTTAACCTATATAGTCCAAGTTCCCGTTAGGGAACCTAGATAGTACAAGTGCCCGCAAGGTAACATACATAGTCCAAGTGCCCGCTAGGTAACCTACATAGTCCAAGTGCCCTTTCGTTAACCTAGATAGTCCAAGTGCCTGCTAGGTAACCTAGACTGTCCAATTGTCCGCTAGGTTACATACATAGTCCAAGTGCACGTTCGTTAACCTAGATAGTCCAAGTGCCCGCTAGGTAACCTACATAGTCCAAGTTCCCGCTAGGTAACCTAGATAGTCCAATGCCCGTTACCTAACCTAGATAGTCCAATTGCCCGATTTGCAACATACATAGTCTAAGTGCCCGTTCGTTAACCTAGAAGTCCAAGGCCCCGCTAGGTAAACTAGACTGTCCAAGTTCACGCTAGGTTACCTACATAGTCCAAATGCCCGTTCGGTAACCTAGATAGTCCAAGTGCCCGCTAGTTAACCTACATAGTCCAAGTGCCCGCTAGATAACCTAGATAGTCCAAGTGCCCGCTAGGTAACTTACATTGTCCAAGTGCCCGCTTGGTAAACTAGATAGTCCAAGTGCCCGTTCGTTAACCTAGATAGTCCAATTGCCCGCTAGGTAACCTAGACTATCCAAGAGTCCGCTAAGTTACCTACATAGTCCAAGTGCCCGTTGGTTAACCTAGATAGTCCAAGTGCCCGCTAGGTAACCTAGACTGTCCAAGTGCCCACTAGGTTACCTACATAGTCCAAGTGCCCGTTCTTTAACCTAGATAGTCCAAGTGCCCGCTAGGAAACCTACATAGTCCTAGTGCCCGCTAGGTAACCTAGATAGTCCAAGTGCCCGCTAGCTAACCTAGAGTCCAATTGCTCGCTAGTTAACCTACATAGTCCAGTGCCCGCTATGTAACCTAGATAGTCAAAGTGCCTGTTAGGTAAGCTAGATAGTCCAAGTGCCCGCTAGGTAACTTACATTGTCCAAGTGCCCGTTCGTTAACCTAGAAGTCCAAGTGCCCATAGGTAACCTAGACACTCCAAGTGCCCGCTTGGTTACCTGCATATTCCAAGTGCCCGTTTGTTAACTTAGATAGTCCAAGTGCCCACTAGGTAACCTACATAGTCCAAGTGCCCGCTAGGGATCCTTCATAATCCAAGTGCCTGCTAGGTAACCTAGATAATCTAAGGGCCTGCTAGTTAACCTACAAAATCAAAGGGCTCACTTGTTAACTTTGATAGTCCAAGTGCCCGCTAGTTAACCTGGATCGTCCAAGTGCCCGCTAGTTAAACTAGATTGTTCAAGTGCCCGCTAGGGATCCTTCATAATCCAAGTGTCTCCTAGGTAACCTAGATAGTCCAAGTGGTTGCTAGTTAACCTAGATAGTCCTAGTGCCCGTTAGTTAACCTTGATAGTCCAATTGCCCACCAGGGGACGTACATAGTCCAAGTGCCCGCTAGGTAACCTAGATAGTCCAAATGCTCGCTAGGGTATGTACATAGTCCAAGTGCCTGCTAGGAAACCTAGATAGTCCAAGTGCCCGAAGGTAACCTACATAGTCCAAGAGCCCGCTAGTTAACCTACATAGTCCAAGGTCCGCTAGTTAACCTAGATAGTCCAAGTGCCCGCTAGTTAACCTACATAGTACAAGGGCCCGCTAGTTGGCCTAGATAGTCCAAGTGCCTGCTAGTTAACCTAGATAGTCAAAGTGCCCGCTAGTTAACCTAAGTAGTACAAATGTCCGATAGGGATCCTACATAGTCCAAGTGCCCGCTTGGTAACCTACATAGTCCAAGTGCCCGTTCGTTAACCTAGATAATCAAAGTGCCCGCTAGGTAACCTAGACAGTCCAAGTGCCCGCTAGGTTACCTATATAGTCCAAGTGCCCGATAGGGAACCTACATAATCCAAGTGCCCGATAGGGAACCTACATAATCCAAGTGCCCGCTAGGCAACCTACATACTCCAAGTGCCCGCTAGGCAACCTACATAGTCCAAGTGCCCGTTAGTTAACCTAGATAGTCAAACTGCCTACTAGATAACCTAGATAGTCCAAGTGCCCGCTAGGTAACCTACATAGTCCATGTTCCCGATGGTAACCTAAATAGTCCAAATGCCCGCTAGGGAAACTACATAGTCCAAGTGCCCGCTAGTTAACCTAGATAGTCCAAGTGCCTGCTAGTAAACCTACATAATCCATGGGCCCGCTAGTTAACCTACATAGTGCAAGGGCCTGCTAGTTAACCTAGATCCTGCAAGTGTCCGCTAGTTAACCTACATAGTCCATGTGACCGCTAGGTAATCTAGATAGTCCAAGTGCCCGCAAGGGATCCTTCATAATCCAAGTGCCTGCTAGGTAACCTAGATAGTCAAAGTGCCCGCTAGTTAACCTAGATAGTCCTAGTGCCAGTTAGTTAACCTAGATAGTCAAAGTGCCCACTAGGGGACTTACATAGTCCAAGTGCCAACTAGTTAATCTACATAGTCCAAGGTCCGCTAGTGAACCTAGATAGTCCTCGTTCCCGCTAGGTAACTTATATAGTCCAAGTGCCGCTAGGTAACCTAGATAGTCCAAGTGCCCGTTCCTTAACCTAGATAGTCCAATTGCCCGCTAGGTAACCTAGACTGTCCAAGTGTCCGCAAGGTTACCTACATAGTCCAAGTGCCCGTTCGTTAACCTAGATAGTCCAAGTGCCCGCTAGGTAACCTAGACTGTCCAAGTGCCCGCTAGGTTGCCTACATATTCTAGGTGCCCGTTCGTTAACCTAGATAGTCCAAGTGCCCGCTAGGAAACCTACATAGTCCAAAGGCCCGCTAGGTAACCTAGATAGTCCAAGTGCCTGCTAGGTAACCTAGAGTCCAAGTGCTCGCTAGTAAACCTACATAGTCCAAGGGATCAATTGTTAACTTTGATAGTCCAAGTGCCCGCTAGTTAACCTAGATTGTCCAAGTGCCCGCTAGGTAACTTACGTTGTCCAAGTTCCCACTAGGTAACCTAGATACTCAAAGTGCCCATTACCTAACCTAGATAGTCCAAATGCCCGTTAAGCAACCTACATAGTCCAAGTGCCCGTTCGTTAACCTAGAAGTCCAAGTGCCTGCTAGGTAACTTAGATAGTCCAAGTGCCCGCTAGGTAACCTACATAGTCCAAGTTCCCGATGGTAACCTAAATAGTCCAAATGCCCGCTAGGCAAACTACATAGTCCAAGTGCCCTCTAGGTAACCTATATAGTCCTACTGCCTGCTAGTTAACCTAGATTGTCCAAGTGCCCGCTAGGGATCCTTCATAATCCAAGTGCCTGCTAGGTAACCTAGACAGTCCAAGTGCCCGCTAGGTTACCTACATAGTCCAAGTGCCTGTTCGTTAACCTAGATAGTCCAAGTGCCCGCTAGGTAACCTAGACTGTCCAAGTGCCCGCTAGGTTACCTACATATTCGAAGTGCCCGTTCGTTAACCTAGATAGTCCAAGTGCCCGCTAGGAAACCTACATAGTCCAAAGGCCAGCTAGGTAACCTAGATAGTCCAAGTGCCTGCTAGGTAACCTAGAGTCCAAGTGCTCGCTAGTTTACCTACATAGTCCAAGTGCCCGCTATGTAACCTAGATAGTCAAAGTGCCCGTTAGGTAACCTAGAGAGCCCAAGTGCCCGCTAGGTAACTTACATTGTCCAAGTGCCCGTTCGTTAACCGAGAAGTCCAAGTGCCCACTAGGTAACCTAGACACTCCAAGTGTCCGGTAGGTTACCTGCATATTCCAAGTGCCCGTTCGTTAACTTACATAGTACAAGTGCCCACTGGGTAACCTACATAGTCCAAGTTCCCGCTAGGTAACCTATATAGTCCAAGTGCCCGCTAGGTAACCTAGATAGTCCAAGGGCCTGCTAGTTAACCTACATAGTCCAAGGGCTCACTTGTTAACTTTGATAGTACAAGTGCCCGCTAGTTAACCTAGATTGTCCAAGTGCCCGGTAGTTAACCTAGATTGTCCAAGTGCCCGCTAGGGATCCTTCATAATCCAAGTGCCTGCTAGGTAACCTAGATAGTCCAAGTGCCCGCTAGTTAACCTAGATAGTCCTAGTGCACGCTAGGGTATGTACATAGTCCAAGTGCCTGCTAGGAAAACTAGATAGTCCAAGTGCCCGCTAGTTAACCTACATAGTCCAAGGGCACGCTAGGTAACCTACATAGTCCAAGGTCCGCTAGATAACCTTGATAGTCCAAGTGCCCGCTATATAACCTACATAGTACATGGTCCCGCTAGTTGACCTAGATAGTCCAAGTGCCCGTTCATTAACCTAGATAGTCAAAGTGCCCGCTAGGTAACCTAGACAGTCCAAGTGCCCGCTAAGTTACCTACATAGTCCAAGTGCCCATTCGTTAACTTAGATAGTCCAAGTGCCCGCTTGGTAACCTACATAGGCCAAGTGCCCATTCGTTAACCTAGATAGTCAAAGTGCCCGCTAAGTAACCTAGACAGTCCAAGTGCCCGCTAGGTTACCTACATAGTCCAAGTGCCCGTTCGTTAACCTAGATAGTCCAAGTGCCCGCTAGGTTACCTAGACAGTCCAAGTGCCCGCTAGTTAACCTACATAGTCCAAGTGCCCGATAGGGAACCTACATAATCCAAGTGCCCGATAGGGAACCTACATAGTCCAAGTGCCTGCTAGGCAACCTACATAGTCCAAGTGCCTGTTCGTTAACCTAGATAGTCCAATTGCCCGCTAGGTAACCTAGATTGTCCAAGTGTCCTCTAGGTTACCTACATATTCCAAGTGCACGTTCGTTAACCTAGATAGTCCAGGTGCCCGCTAGGTAACCTACATAGTCCAAGTGCCCGCAAGGTAACCTATATAGTCCAAGTTCCAGCTATGTAACCTAGATCGTGCAACTGTCCACTAGTTAACCTACATAGTCCAAGTGCCCGCTAGGTAAACTAGTTCGTCCAAGTGCCCGCTAAGGAACCTACATAGTCCAAGTGCACGATAGTTAACCTAGATAGTCTATGTGCCCGCTAGGGAACGTACATAGTCCAAGTGCCCGCTAGGTAACCTAGATAGTGCATGTGCCCGGTAGTTAACCTACATAGTCCATGTGCCCGCTAGTTAACCTACATAGACCAAGTGCCCGGTAGTTAACTTACATAGTTCAAGTGTCCGTAGGGAACATATATAGTCCAAGTGCCCGCTAGGGAACATACAGAGTCCAAGTGCCGCTAGGGAACCTATGTAGTCCAAGTGCCCGCTAGGGAATCTACAAAGTCCAAGTGCCCGCTAGTTAACTTAGATAGTCCAAGTGCCGCTATTAATCTACACTGTTCAAGGGCCCGCTAGTTAACCTACATAGTCCAACTACCCGCTAGTTAACCTAGATCTTCCAAGTGTCCGATAGTTAACCTACATAGTACAAGTGCCCGCTAGGAAACCTAGATAGTCCAAGTGCCCGCTCTGGAACCTACATAGTCCAAGTGCCTGCTAGGGAACCTACATAGTCCAAATGCCCGCTCTGGAACATACATAGTCCAAGAGCCCGCTAGGGAATCTACATAGTCCATGGCCCCGCTATTTAACGTAGATAGTCCAAGTGCCGCTAGTTAATGTACATAGTCCAAGGGCCCGCTTGTTAACCTACATAGTCCAAGTACCCGCTAGTTAACCTAGATCGTCCAAGTACACGCTAGTTTACCTACATAGTCCAAGGGCCTGCCAGTTAACCTACATAGTCCAAGGGCCCGCTAGTTAACCTACATAGTCCAAGTGCCCGCTAGTTAACCTACATAGTCCAAGTGCCCGCTAGGTAACCAATATAGTCCAAATGCCCGCTAGGGACCCTAATAGTCCAAATGCCCGCTAGTTAACCTAGATAGATCAAGTGCTCGCTAGTTAACCGAGATAGTCCAAGTGCCCGCTAGTTAACCTAGATAGACCAAGTGCCCGCTACGGAACCTATCTAGTCCACGTGCCCGTTAGGGAACCTACAAGTCCAAGTGCCCGCTAGTTAACATAGATAGTCCAAGTGCCCGCTAGGTAACGTAGATAGTCCAAGTGCCTGCTAGGGATCGTACATAGTCCAAGTGCCCGCTAGGTAACCTAGATAGTTCAAGTGCCCACTAGTTAACCTACATAGTCCAAGTGCCTGCTAGGTAACCTAAATAGTCCAAGTGCCCACTAGTTAACCTACATAGTCCAGGTTCCCCCTAGGTTACCTAGATAGTCCAAGGGGCCAATAGGTAACCTACATTGTCCTAGTGCCCCATAGTTAACCTACATTCTCCAAGTGCCCGATAGGGAACCTACATAGTCCAAGTGCCCGCTAGGTAACCTACATAGTCCAAATGCCCGCTAGTTAACCTACAGAGTCCAAGTGCCCGATAGTGAACCTACATAGTCCAATGGCCCGCTAGGGAACCTACATAGTGCAAGTGCCCGTTAGTTAACCTAGATAGTCCAAATGTCCGCTAGGGAAACTACATAGTCCAAGTGCCCGCTAGTTAACCTAGATAGTCCAAGTGCCTGCTAGTAAACCTACATAATCCATGGGCCCGCTAGTTAACCTACATAGTGCAAGGGCCCGCTAGTTAACCTAGATCGTGCAAGTGTCCGCTAGTTAACCTACATAGTCCAAATGCCCGCTAGGTAACCTAGATAGTCCAAGTGCCCGCTAGGGATCCTACATAATCCAAGTGCCTACTAGATAACCTAGATATTCCAAGTTCCTGTTAGCTAACCTAGACAATCCAAGTGCCCACTAGGTAGCCTACATAGTCCAAGTGCCCTTTCGTTAACCTAGATAGTCCAAGTGCCCGCTAGGTAACCTTTATAGTCCAAGTGCCCGCTAGGTAACCTAGATAGTCCAAGTGCCCGCTAAGAAACCAAGATAGTCCAAGTGCCCGTTAGTTAACCTAGATAGTCCAAGTGCCCGCTAGGTAACCTACTTAGTCCAAGTGCCCGCTAGTTAACCTAGATAGTCCAAGTGCCCGCTAGGTAACCTAGATAGTCCAAGTGCCTGCTAGGTAACCTAGACAGTCCAAGTGCCTGCTAGGTAATTTACATAGTCCAAATGCCCATTCGTTAACCTACATAGTCCAAGGGCCCACAATTTACCTAGATCGGCCAAGTGTCTTTGGTTAACCTACATAGTCCAAGTGCCCGCAAGGTAACCTATATAGTCCAAGTTCCAGGTATGTAACCTAGATAGTCCAAGGGCCCGCTAGTTAACCTACATAGTCCAAGTACCCGCTAGGTAAACTAGATAGTCCAAGTGCCCGCTAAGGAACCTACATAGTCCAAGTGCACGCTAGTTAACCCAGATAGTCCAAGTGCCCGCTAGTTAACCTAGATAGTCCAAGTGCCGCTAGGTAACCTACATAGTGCAAGGGTCCCCTAGTTAACCTACATAGTCCAAGTGCCCGCTAGTTAACATAGATAGTCCAAGTGCCCGCTAGGGAACGTACATAGTCCAAGTGCCCGCTAGGTAACCTAGATAGTGCAAGTGCCCGGTAGTTAACTTACATAGTCCAAGTGCCCGCTAGGTAACCTAGATAGTCTAAGGGCCCGCTAGTTAACCTACATAGTCCAAGTGCCCGGTAGTTAACTTACATAGTTCAAGTGTCCGTAAGGAACATATATAGTCCAAGTGCCCGCTAGGGAACATACAGAATCTAAGTGCCCGCTAGGGAACCTACGTAGTCCAAGGGCCCGCTAGTTAACGTAGATAGTCCAAGTGCCCGCTCTGGAACCTACATAGTCCAAGTGCCCGCGAGGGAATCTACATAGTCCAAGGGCCCGCTACTTAATGTAGATATTCCATGTGCCGCTAGTTAATCAACATAGTCCAAGGGCCGGCTAGTTAACCTACATAGTCCAAGTACCCGCTAGTTAACCTAGATCGTCCAATTGCCCGCTAGTTAACATACATAGTCCAAGGGCCCCCTAGTTTACCTAAATAGTCCAAGGGCCCGCTAGTTAACCTACATCGTCCAAGGGCCCGCTAGTTAACCTAGATAGTCCAAGTGCCCCCTAGTTAACCTACATATTCCAAGTACCCGCTAGGTAACCTAGACAGTTCAAGTGACCACTAGGTTACCTACATAGTCCAAGTGCCCGTTCGTTAACCTACATAGTCCAAGTGTCCGCTAGGTAACCAATATACTCCAAATGCCCGCTAGGGACCCTAATAGTCCAAATGCCCGCTAGTTAACCTAGATAGTCCAAGTGCTCGCTAGTTAACATAGATAGTCCAAGTGCCCGCTAGTTAACCTAGATAGACCCAGTGCCCGCTAGGGAACCTATCGAGTCCAAGTGCCCGATAGGGAACCTACATTGTCCATGTGCCCGCTAGTTAACATAGATAGTCCAAGTATCCGCTAGGAAACGTACATAGTCCAAGTGCCCGCTAGGTAACGTACATACTCCAAATGCCCGCTAAGTAACCTAGATAGTCCAAGTGCCCGCTAGGGAATGTACATAGTCCAAGTGCACGCTAGGGAACGTACATAGTCCAAGTGCCCGCTAGGTAACCGAGATAGTCCAAATGCCCGCTAGGGAACCCACATAGTCTACGTGCCCTTTAGGTAACCTAGATAGTCCAAATGCCCGCTAGGGAACCCACATAGCCCAAGTGCCTGCTAGGGAACTTACATAGTCCAAGTGCCCGCAGAGGAACCTACATAGTCCAAGTGCCCGTTAGGGAACCTAGATAGTCCAAGTGCCCGTAGGGAACATATAGTCCAAGTGCCCGCTAGGGAACCTATATAGTCAAAGTGCCCGCTAGGGAACATGTATTGTGCAAGTGCCCGCTAGTTAACCTAGATAGTCGAAGTGCCCGATAGTTAACCTACATAGTCCAAGGTCAGCTAGTTAACCTAGATAGTCCAAGTGCCCGCTAGTTAACCTACATAGTCCAAGAACCTGCTAGTTAACCTAGACAGTCCAAGTGCCCGCTAGTTAACCTACATAGTCCAAGGGCCCGCTAGTTAAACTACATAGTCCAAGGGTCCGCTAGTTAACCTAGATATTCCAAGTGCCCGCTAGTTAACCTACATAGTCCAAGTTCCCGTTAGGTAACCTAGATTGTACAAGTGCCCGCAAGGTAACCTGCATAGTCCAAGTGCCCACTAGGTAACCTAGATATTCCAATTTCCTGTTAGCTAAGCTATATAATCCAAGTGCCCGCTAGGTAACCTACATAGTCCAAGTGCCCTTTCGTTAACCTAGATAGTCCAAGTGCCCGCTAGGTAACGTATATAATCCAAGGGCCCGCTAGGTAACCTACATAGTCCAAGTGCCTCTTAAGAAACCAAGATAGTCCAAGTGCCCGTTAGGTAACCTAGATAGTCCAAGTGCCCGCTAGGTAACCTCCATAGTCCAAGTTCCCGCTAGGTAACCTAGATAGTCCAAGTGCCCATTACCTAACCTAGAAAATCCAATTGCCGGCTATGCAACATACATAGTCCAAGTGCCCATTCGTTAACGTAGAAATCCATGTGCCCCCTAGGTAACCTACATAGTCCAAATGCCCGTTCGGTAACCTAGATAGTCCAACTGTCCGTGAATTAACCTACATAGTCCAAGTGCCCGCTAGGTAACCTAGATAGTGCAAGTGCCCGCTAGGTAACCTACATAGTCCAAGTGCCCGCTAGTTAACCTAGATAGTCCAAGTGCCCGTTCGTTAACCTAGATAGTCCAAGTGCCTACTAGGTAACCTAGACTGTCCAAGTCCCTGCTTGGTAACTTACATAGTCCAAATGCCCGTTCGTTAACCTACATAGTCCAAGGGCCCACTATTTAACCTAGATCGTCCAAGTGTCTTTGGTCCAATTGCCCGCAAGGTAACCTATATAGTCCAAGTTCCAGCTATGTAACCTAGATAGTCCAAGGGCCCGCTAGTTAACCTACATAGTCCAAGTGCCCGCTAGGTAAACTAGATTGTCCAAGTGCCCGCTAAAGAACCTACATAGTCCAAGTGCACGCTAGTTAACCCAGATAGTCCAAGTGCCCGCTAGTTAACCTAGATAGTCCAAGTGCCGCTAGGTAACCTACATAGTTCAAGTGTCCCCTAGTTAACCTACATAGTCCAAGTGCCCGCTAGTTAACATAGATAATCCAAGGGCCCGCGAGGGAACGTACATAGAACAAGTGCCCGCTAGGTAACCTAGATAGTACAAGTGCCCGGTAGTTAACCCAGATAGTCCAAGTGCCCGCTAGTTAACCTACAGAGTCCAAGTGCCCGCTACGTAACCTAGATAGTCTAAGGGCCCGCTAGTTAACCTACATAGTCCAAGTGCCCGGTAGTTAACTTACATAGTTCAAGTGTCAGTAAGGAACATATATAGTCCGAGTGCCCGCTAGGGAACATACAGAGTCTAAGTGCCCGCTAGGGAACCTACGTAGTCCAACTGCCCGCTAGGGAATCTACATAGTCCAAGGGCCCGCTAGTTAACGTAGATAGTCCAAGTGCCCGCTCTGGAACATACATAGTCCAAGTGCCCGCTAGGTAATCTAGATAGTCCAAGGGCCCGCTACTTAATGTACATCGTCCATGTGTCGCTAGTTAATCAACATAGTCCAAGGGCCCGCTCGTTAACCTACATAGTCCAAGTACCCGCTAGTTAACCTAGATCGTCCAAGTGCCCGCTAGTTAACCTACATAGTCCAAGGGCCCGCTAGTTAACCAACTTCGTCCAAGGGCCCGCTAGTTAACCTAGATAGTACAAGTGCCCCCTAGTTAACCTACATACTCCAAGTGCCCGCTAGGTAACCTAGACAGTTCAAGTGACCACTAGGTTACCTACATAGTCCAAGTGCCCGTTCGTTAACCTACATATTCCAAGTGCCCCCTAGTTAACCTACATACTCCAAGTGCCGGCTAGGTAACCTAGACAGTTCAAGTGACCACTAGGTTACCTACATAGTCCAAGTGCCCGTTCGTTAACCTACATAGTCCAAGTGTCCGCTAGGTAACCAATATACTCCAAATGCCCGCTAGGGACCCTAATAGTCCAAATGCCCGCTAGTTAACCTAGATAGTCCAAGTGCTCCCTAGTTAACATAGATAGTCCAAGTGCCCGCTAGTTAACCTAGGTAGACTTAGTGCCCGCTAGGTAAGCTATCTAGTCCAAGTGCCCGATAGGGAAGCTACATTGTCCAAGTGCCCACTATTTAACATAGATAGTCCAAGTATCCGCCAAGAAATGTACATAGTCCAAGTGCCCGCTAGGTAACGTACATACTCCAAATGCCCGCTAAGTAACCTAGATAGTCCAAGTGCCCGCTAGGGAACGTACATAGTCCAAGTGCCCGCAAGGTAACCGAGATAGTCCAAATGCCCGCTAGGGAACCCACATAGTCCAAGTGCCCGTTAGGTAACCTAGATAGTCCAAATGCCCGCTAGGGAACCCACATAGTCCAAGTGCCTGCTAGGGAACTTACATAGTCCAAGGGCCCGCTAGGTAACCTACATAATCCAAATGCCCTCTAGTTAACCTACATAGTCCAAGTGCCCAATAGGGAACCTACATAATCCAAGTGCCCGCTAGGGAACCTACATAGTCCAAGTGCCCGTTAGGTAACCTAGATCCTCAAAATGCCCGCCAGGAAACCCACATAGTCCAAGTGCCCGCTAGGGAACTTACATAGTCCAAGGGCCCGCTAGGGAACCTACATAGTCCAAGTGCCCGTTAGTGAACCTAGATAGTCCAAGTGCCCGCTTGGTAACCTAGATAGTCCAACAGACCGCTAGGTAACCTACCTACTCCAAGAACCCGCTAGGTAACGAAGATATTTCAAGTGCTAGCTAGGTAACCTACATAGTGCAAGTGTCCCCTAGTTAACCTACATGGTCCAAGTGCCCGCTAGTTAACATAGATAGTCCAAGTGCCCGCTAGGGAACGTACATAGTCCAAGTGCCCGCTAGGTAACCTAGATAGTGCAAGTGCCCGGTAGTTAACCTACATAGTCCTAGTGCCCGCTAGGTAACCTAGATAGTCGAAGGGCCCGCTATTTAACCTACATAGTCCAAGTGCCCGGTAGTTAACTTACATAGTTCAAGTGTCCGTAAGGAACATATGTAGTCCAAGTGCCCGCTAGGGAACCTACGTAGTCCAAGTGCCCGCTAGGGAATCTACATAGTCCAAGGGCCCGCTACTTAATGTAGATAGTCCAAGAGCCGCTAGTTAATCAACATAGTCCAAGGGCCCGCTAGTTAACCTACATAGTCCAAGTACCCGCTAGTTAACCTAGATCGTCCAAGTGCCCGCTAGTTAACCTACATAGTCCAAGGGCCCGCTAGTTAACCTACAGAGTCCATGGGCCCGCTAGTTAACCAACATCGTCCAAGGGCCCGTTAGTTAACCTAGATAGTCCAAGTGCCAGCTAGGTAACCTAGATAGTCCAAGTGCCCGCTAGGTAACCTACAATGTCTAAGTGCCCACTAGGTAATCTATATAGTCCAAATGCCCGTTAGGGAGCCTACATTGTCCAAATGCCAGCTAGGTAACCTAGATAGTCCAAGGGCCCGCTAGGTAACCTACATAGTCCTAGTGCCCCCTAGTTAACCTACATTCTCTAAGTGCCCGCTAGGTAACCTACATAATCCAAATGCCCTCTAGTTAACCTACATAGTCCAAGTGCCCAATAGGGAACCTACATAATCCAAGTGCCCACTAGGGAACCTACATAGTCCAAGTGCCCGTTAGGTAACCTAGATCGTCCAAATGCCCGCCAGGAAACCCACATAGTCCAAGTGCCCGCTAGGGAACTTACATAGTCCAAGGGCCCGCTAGGGAACCTCCATAGTCCAAGTGCCCGTTAGTTAACCTAGATAGTCCAAGTGCCCGCTTGGTAAGCTAGATAGTCCAACAGACCGCTAGGTAACTTACATACTCCAAGAACCCGCTAGGTAACGTAGATATTTCAAGTGCTAGCTAGGTAACCTAGATAGTCCAAGTGCCCGCTAGGTAACCTACAGAGTCTAAGTGCCCGCTAGGTTATCTATATAGTTCAAATGCCTGCTAGGGAACCTACATAGTCCAAGTGCCCGCTAGGTAACCTAGATAATCCAAGTGCCTGCTAATTTACCTATATCTTCCAAGTGCCCGCTAGTTAACCTAGATCGTCCAAGTGCCCACTAGTTAATCTACATAGTCAATGGGCCCGCTAGTTAACCTACATAGTGCAAGAGCCCGCTAGTTAACCTAGATCGTGCAAGTGTCCGCTAGTTAACCTACATTGTCCAAGTGTCTCTTAGCTAACCTAGATAGTCCAAGGGCCTGCTAGTTAACCTACATAGTCCAAGTGCCCTCTATGAAACCTACATAGTCCAAGTGCCCGCTAGGTAACCTATATAGTCTAAATGCCCGCTAGTGAACCTACATATTCCAAGTGCCTGCTAGTTAACCTAGATCGTCCAATTGTCCGCTAGTTAACCTACATAGTCCAAGTGCCCGCTCTGGAACATACATAGTCCAAGTGCCTGTTAGTTAACCTAGATAATCCAAGTGCCCGCTACTTAACCTAGACAGTCAAAGTGCCCGCTAGTTAACCTTGATAGTCCAAGTGCCTTCTAGTTAACCTAAATATTCCAAGTGCCCGCAAGGTAACCTACATAGTCCAAGTGCCCACTAGGTAACCTAAATAATCCAAATGCCCGCTAGGGAAACTACATAGTCCAAGTGCCCGCTAGTTAACCTAGATAGTCCAAGTGCCCGTTCGTTAACCTAGATAGTCCAAGTGCCTACTAGGTAACCTAGACTGTCCAAGTCCCTGCTTGGTAACTTACATAGTCCAAATGCCCGTTCGTTAACCTACATAGTCCAAGGGCCCACTATTTAACCTAGATCGTCCAAGTGTCTTTGGTCCAATTGCCCGCAAGGTAACCTATATAGTCCAAGTTCCAGCTATGTAACCTAGATAGTCCAAGGGCCCGCTAGTTAACCTACATAGTCCAAGTGCCCGCTAGGTAAACTAGATTGTCCAAGTGCCCGCTAAAGAACCTACATAGTCCAAGTGCACGCTAGTTAACCCAGATAGTCCAAGTGCCCGCTAGTTAACCTAGATAGTCCAAGTGCCGCTAGGTAACCTACATAGTTCAAGTGTCCCCTAGTTAACCTACATAGTCCAAGTGCCCGCTAGTTAACATAGATAATCCAAGGGCCCGCGAGGGAACGTACATAGAACAAGTGCCCGCTAGGTAACCTAGATAGTACAAGTGCCCGGTAGTTAACCCAGATAGTCCAAGTGCCCGCTAGTTAACCTACAGAGTCCAAGTGCCCGCTACGTAACCTAGATAGTCTAAGGGCCCGCTAGTTAACCTACATAGTCCAAGTGCCCGGTAGTTAACTTACATAGTTCAAGTGTCAGTAAGGAACATATATAGTCCGAGTGCCCGCTAGGGAACATACAGAGTCTAAGTGCCCGCTAGGGAACCTACGTAGTCCAACTGCCCGCTAGGGAATCTACATAGTCCAAGGGCCCGCTAGTTAACGTAGATAGTCCAAGTGCCCGCTCTGGAACATACATAGTCCAAGTGCCCGCTAGGTAATCTAGATAGTCCAAGGGCCCGCTACTTAATGTACATCGTCCATGTGTCGCTAGTTAATCAACATAGTCCAAGGGCCCGCTCGTTAACCTACATAGTCCAAGTACCCGCTAGTTAACCTAGATCGTCCAAGTGCCCGCTAGTTAACCTACATAGTCCAAGGGCCCGCTAGTTAACCAACTTCGTCCAAGGGCCCGCTAGTTAACCTAGATAGTACAAGTGCCCCCTAGTTAACCTACATACTCCAAGTGCCCGCTAGGTAACCTAGACAGTTCAAGTGACCACTAGGTTACCTACATAGTCCAAGTGCCCGTTCGTTAACCTACATATTCCAAGTGCCCCCTAGTTAACCTACATACTCCAAGTGCCGGCTAGGTAACCTAGACAGTTCAAGTGACCACTAGGTTACCTACATAGTCCAAGTGCCCGTTCGTTAACCTACATAGTCCAAGTGTCCGCTAGGTAACCAATATACTCCAAATGCCCGCTAGGGACCCTAATAGTCCAAATGCCCGCTAGTTAACCTAGATAGTCCAAGTGCTCCCTAGTTAACATAGATAGTCCAAGTGCCCGCTAGTTAACCTAGGTAGACTTAGTGCCCGCTAGGTAAGCTATCTAGTCCAAGTGCCCGATAGGGAAGCTACATTGTCCAAGTGCCCACTATTTAACATAGATAGTCCAAGTATCCGCCAAGAAATGTACATAGTCCAAGTGCCCGCTAGGTAACGTACATACTCCAAATGCCCGCTAAGTAACCTAGATAGTCCAAGTGCCCGCTAGGGAACGTACATAGTCCAAGTGCCCGCAAGGTAACCGAGATAGTCCAAATGCCCGCTAGGGAACCCACATAGTCCAAGTGCCCGTTAGGTAACCTAGATAGTCCAAATGCCCGCTAGGGAACCCACATAGTCCAAGTGCCTGCTAGGGAACTTACATAGTCCAAGGGCCCGCTAGGTAACCTACATAATCCAAATGCCCTCTAGTTAACCTACATAGTCCAAGTGCCCAATAGGGAACCTACATAATCCAAGTGCCCGCTAGGGAACCTACATAGTCCAAGTGCCCGTTAGGTAACCTAGATCCTCAAAATGCCCGCCAGGAAACCCACATAGTCCAAGTGCCCGCTAGGGAACTTACATAGTCCAAGGGCCCGCTAGGGAACCTACATAGTCCAAGTGCCCGTTAGTGAACCTAGATAGTCCAAGTGCCCGCTTGGTAACCTAGATAGTCCAACAGACCGCTAGGTAACCTACCTACTCCAAGAACCCGCTAGGTAACGAAGATATTTCAAGTGCTAGCTAGGTAACCTACATAGTGCAAGTGTCCCCTAGTTAACCTACATGGTCCAAGTGCCCGCTAGTTAACATAGATAGTCCAAGTGCCCGCTAGGGAACGTACATAGTCCAAGTGCCCGCTAGGTAACCTAGATAGTGCAAGTGCCCGGTAGTTAACCTACATAGTCCTAGTGCCCGCTAGGTAACCTAGATAGTCGAAGGGCCCGCTATTTAACCTACATAGTCCAAGTGCCCGGTAGTTAACTTACATAGTTCAAGTGTCCGTAAGGAACATATGTAGTCCAAGTGCCCGCTAGGGAACCTACGTAGTCCAAGTGCCCGCTAGGGAATCTACATAGTCCAAGGGCCCGCTACTTAATGTAGATAGTCCAAGAGCCGCTAGTTAATCAACATAGTCCAAGGGCCCGCTAGTTAACCTACATAGTCCAAGTACCCGCTAGTTAACCTAGATCGTCCAAGTGCCCGCTAGTTAACCTACATAGTCCAAGGGCCCGCTAGTTAACCTACAGAGTCCATGGGCCCGCTAGTTAACCAACATCGTCCAAGGGCCCGTTAGTTAACCTAGATAGTCCAAGTGCCAGCTAGGTAACCTAGATAGTCCAAGTGCCCGCTAGGTAACCTACAATGTCTAAGTGCCCACTAGGTAATCTATATAGTCCAAATGCCCGTTAGGGAGCCTACATTGTCCAAATGCCAGCTAGGTAACCTAGATAGTCCAAGGGCCCGCTAGGTAACCTACATAGTCCTAGTGCCCCCTAGTTAACCTACATTCTCTAAGTGCCCGCTAGGTAACCTACATAATCCAAATGCCCTCTAGTTAACCTACATAGTCCAAGTGCCCAATAGGGAACCTACATAATCCAAGTGCCCACTAGGGAACCTACATAGTCCAAGTGCCCGTTAGGTAACCTAGATCGTCCAAATGCCCGCCAGGAAACCCACATAGTCCAAGTGCCCGCTAGGGAACTTACATAGTCCAAGGGCCCGCTAGGGAACCTCCATAGTCCAAGTGCCCGTTAGTTAACCTAGATAGTCCAAGTGCCCGCTTGGTAAGCTAGATAGTCCAACAGACCGCTAGGTAACTTACATACTCCAAGAACCCGCTAGGTAACGTAGATATTTCAAGTGCTAGCTAGGTAACCTAGATAGTCCAAGTGCCCGCTAGGTAACCTACAGAGTCTAAGTGCCCGCTAGGTTATCTATATAGTTCAAATGCCTGCTAGGGAACCTACATAGTCCAAGTGCCCGCTAGGTAACCTAGATAATCCAAGTGCCTGCTAATTTACCTATATCTTCCAAGTGCCCGCTAGTTAACCTAGATCGTCCAAGTGCCCACTAGTTAATCTACATAGTCAATGGGCCCGCTAGTTAACCTACATAGTGCAAGAGCCCGCTAGTTAACCTAGATCGTGCAAGTGTCCGCTAGTTAACCTACATTGTCCAAGTGTCTCTTAGCTAACCTAGATAGTCCAAGGGCCTGCTAGTTAACCTACATAGTCCAAGTGCCCTCTATGAAACCTACATAGTCCAAGTGCCCGCTAGGTAACCTATATAGTCTAAATGCCCGCTAGTGAACCTACATATTCCAAGTGCCTGCTAGTTAACCTAGATCGTCCAATTGTCCGCTAGTTAACCTACATAGTCCAAGTGCCCGCTCTGGAACATACATAGTCCAAGTGCCTGTTAGTTAACCTAGATAATCCAAGTGCCCGCTACTTAACCTAGACAGTCAAAGTGCCCGCTAGTTAACCTTGATAGTCCAAGTGCCTTCTAGTTAACCTAAATATTCCAAGTGCCCGCAAGGTAACCTACATAGTCCAAGTGCCCACTAGGTAACCTAAATAATCCAAATGCCCGCTAGGGAAACTACATAGTCCAAGTGCCCGCTAGTTAACCTAGATAGTCCAAGGGCCCGCTAGTTAATCTAGATAGTCTAAGTGCCCGCTAGGGGACGTACATAGTCCAAGGGCCCGCTAGGTAACCTAGATAGTCCAAGTGCCCACTAGGGTATGTACATAGTTCAAGTGCCCGCTAGGTAACCTAGATTGTCAAAGTGTCCGCTAGTTAACCTACATAGTCCATGTGCCCGCTAGGTAACCTAGATAGTCCAAGGTCCTGCTAGTTAACCTACATAGTCCAATGCCCGATAGGGAACCTATATAGTCCAAGTGCCCGCTGAGGAACCTACATAGTCCAAGTACCTGATAGGGAACCTAGATATTCCAAGTGCCCGGTAGTTAACCTCCATAGTCAAAGTGCCCTTAGGGAACCTATAGAGTCCAAGTGCCCGCAAGGGAACCTACATATTCAAATTGCCCGCTAGGGAGCCTGCATTGTACAAGTGCCCGCTAATCAACCTAGATAGTCCAAGTGCCCGCTAGTTAACCTAGATAGTCCAAGTGCCCGCTAGTTAACCTTTATCATCCAAGTGCCCGCTAGTTAACCTACATAGTCCAATGCCTGATAGGGAACCTACATAGTCCTATTGCCCGCAGAGGAACCTACATAGTCCAAGTGCCCGTTAGGGAACCTAGATAGTCCAAGTGCCCGTAGGGAATCTATATAGTGCAAGTGCCCGCTAGGGAACCTACATAGTCAAACTGCCCGCTAGGGAACCTGCATTGTGCAAGTGCCCGCTCGTTAACCTAGATAGTCCATGTGCCCGCTAGTTAACCTACATAGTCCAAGGTCAGTTAGTTAAACTAGATAGTCCAAGTGCCCGCTACTTAACCTACATAGTCCAAGAACCCGCTAGTTAACCTAGATAGTCCAAGTGCCCGCTAGTTAACCTACATAGTCCTAGGGCCTGCTAATTAACCTAGATATTCCAAGTACCCGCTAGTTAACCTAGATCGTCCAAGTGTCCAGTAGTTAACCTACATAGTCCATGTTCCCGTTAGGTAACCTAGATAGTACATGTCCCCGCAAGGTAACCTACATAGTCCAAGTGCCCGCCAGGTAACCAAGATATTCCAAGTTCCTGTTAGCTAACCTATATAATCCAAGTACCCGCTAGGTAACCTACAGAGTCCAAGTGCCCTTTCGTTAACCTAGATAGTCCAAGTGCTCGGTAGGTAACCTACATAGTCAAAGGGTCCGTGAGGTAACCTATATAGTTCAAGTGCCCGTTACCTAACCTAGATAGTCCAATTGCCCGCTATGCAACACACATAGTCCAAGTGCCCGCTAGTTAACCTATATAGTCCAAGTGCCCGCTAGGTAACCTAGATAGTCCAAGTGCCCGCTAGGTTACCTACATAGTCCAAGTGCCCGTTCGTTAACCTACATACTCCAAGTGCCCGCTAGGTAACCTAGACAGTTCAAGTGACCACTAGGTTACCTACATAGTCCAAGTGCCCGTTCGTTAACCTACATAGTCCAAGTGCCCGCTAGGTAACCAATATACTCCAAATGCCCGCTAGGGACCCTAATAGTCCAAATGCCCGCTAGTTAACCTAGATAGTCCAAGTGCTCGCTAGTTAACATAGATAGTCCAAGTGCCCGCTAGTTAACCTAGGTAGACTTAGTGCCCGCTAGGTAAGCTATCTAATCCAAGTGCCCGATAGGGAAGCTACATTGTCCAAGTGCCCACTATTTAACATAGATAGTCCAAGTATCCGCCAAGAAATGTACATAGTCCAAGAGCCCGCTAGGTAACGTACATACTCCAAATGCCCGCTAAGTAACCTAGATAGTCCAAGTGCCCGCTAGGGAACGTACATAGTCCAAGTGCCCGCAAGGTAACCGAGATAGTCCAAATGCCCGCTAGGGAACCCACATAGTCCAAGTGCCCGTTAGGTAACCTAGATAGTCCAAATGCCCGCTAGGGAACCCACATAGTCCAAGTGCCTGCTAGGGAACTTACATAGTCCAAGGGCCCGCTAGGTAACCTACATAATCCAAATGCCCTCTAGTTAACCTACATAGTCCAAGTGCCCAATAGGGAACCTACATAATCCAAGTGCCCGCTAGGGAACCTACATAGTCCAAGTGCCCGTTAGGTAACCTAGATCCTCAAAATGCCCGCCAGGAAACCCACATAGTCCAAGTGCCCGCTAGGGAACTTACATAGTCCAAGGGCCCGCTAGGGAACCTACATAGTCCAAGTGCCCGTTAGTGAACCTAGATAGTCCAAGTGCCCGCTTGGTAACCTAGATAGTCCAACAGACCGCTAGGTAACCTACCTACTCCAAGAACCCGCTAGGTAACGAAGATATTTCAAGTGCTAGCTAGGTAACCTACATAGTGCAAGTGTCCCCTAGTTAACCTACATGGTCCAAGTGCCCGCTAGTTAACATAGATAGTCCAAGTGCCCGCTAGGGAACGTACATAGTCCAAGTGCCCGCTAGGTAACCTAGATAGTGCAAGTGCCCGGTAGTTAACCTACATAGTCCTAGTGCCCGCTAGGTAACCTAGATAGTCGAAGGGCCCGCTATTTAACCTACATAGTCCAAGTGCCCGGTAGTTAACTTACATAGTTCAAGTGTCCGTAAGGAACATATGTAGTCCAAGTGCCCGCTAGGGAACCTACGTAGTCCAAGTGCCCGCTAGGGAATCTACATAGTCCAAGGGCCCGCTACTTAATGTAGATAGTCCAAGAGCCGCTAGTTAATCAACATAGTCCAAGGGCCCGCTAGTTAACCTACATAGTCCAAGTACCCGCTAGTTAACCTTGATCGTCCAAGTGCCCGCTAGTTAACCTACATAGTCCAAGGGCCCGCTAGTTAACCTACAGAGTCCATGGGCCCGCTAGTTAACCAACATCGTCCAAGGGCCCGTTAGTTAACCTAGATAGTCCAAGTGCCCGCTTGGTAACCTAGATAGTCCAACAGCCCGGTAGGTACCCTACATACTCCAAGTACCCGCTAGGTAACGTAGATAGTTCAAGTGCCAGCTAGGTAACCTAGATAGTCCAAGTGCCCGCTAGGTAACCTACAATGTCTAAGTGCCCACTAGGTAATCTATATAGTCCAAATGCCCGTTAGGGAGCCTACATTGTCCAAATGCCAGCTAGGTAACCTAGATAGTCCAAGGGCCCGCTAGGTAACCTACATAGTCCTAGTGCCCCCTAGTTAACCTACATTCTCTAAGTGCCCGATAGGGAACCTACATAGTCCAAGTTCCCGCTAGGTAACCTACATAATACAAATGCCCTCTAGTTAACCTACATAGTCCAAGTTCCCAATAGGGAACCTACATAATCCAAGTGCCCACTAGGGAACCTACATAGTCCAAGTGCCCGTTAGGTAACCTAGATCATCCAAATGCCCGCCAGGAAACCCACATAGTCCAAGTGCCCGCTAGGGAACTTACATAGTCCAAGGGCCCGCTAGGGAACCTACATAGTCCAAGTGCCCGTTAGTTAACCTAGATAGTCCAAGTGCCCGCTTGGTAAGCTAGATAGTCCAACAGACCGCTAGGTAACTTACATACTCCAAGAACCCGCTAGGTAACGTAGATATTTCAAGTGCTAGCTAGGTAACCTAGATAGTCCAAGTGCCCGCTAGGTAACCTACAGAGTCTAAGTGCCCGCTAGGTTATCTATATAGTTCAAATGCCTGCTAGGGAACCTACATAGTCCAAGTGCCCGCTAGGTAACCTAGATAATCCAAGTGCCTGCTAATTTACCTATATCTTCCAAGTGCCCACTAGTTAACCTAGATCGTCCAAGTGCCCACTAGTTAATCTACATAGTCAATGGGCCCGCTAGTTAACCTACATAGTGCAAGAGCCCGCTAGTTAACCTAGATCGTGCAAGTGTCCGCTAGTTAACCTACATTGTCCAAGTGTCTCTTAGCTAACCTAGATAGTCCAAGGGCCTGCTAGTTAACCTACATAGTCCAAGTGCCCTCTATGTAACCTACATAATCCAAGTGCCCGCTAGGTAACCTATATAGTCTAAATGCCCGCTAGTGAACCTACATATTCCAAGTGCCTGCTAGTTAACCTAGATCGTCCAATTGTCCGCTAGTTAACCTACATAGTCCAAGTGCCCGCTCTGGAACATACATAGTCCAAGTGCATGTTAGTTAACCTAGATAATCCAAGTGCCCGCTACTTAACCTAGACAGTCAAAGTGCCCGCTAGTTAACCTTGATAGTCCAAGTGCCTTCTAGTTAACCTAAATATTCCAAGTGCCCGCAAGGTAACCTACATAGTCCAAGTGCCCACTAGGTAACCTAAATAATCCAAATGCCCGCTAGGGAAACTACATAGTCCAAGTGCCCGCTAGTTAACCTAGATAGTCCAAGGGCCCGCTAGTTAATCTAGATAGTCTAAGTGCCCGCTAGGGGACGTACATAGTCCAAGGGCCCGCTAGGTAACCTAGATAGTCCAAGTGCCCACTAGGGTATGTACATAGTTCAAGTGCCCGCTAGGTAACCTAGATTGTCAAAGTGTCCGCTAGTTAACCTACATAGTCCAAGTGCCCGCTAGGTAACCTAGATAGTCCAAGGTCCTGCTAGTTAACCTACATAGTCCAATGCCCGATAGGGAACCTATATAGTCCAAGTGCCCGCTGAGGAACCTACATAGTCCAAGTACCTGATAGGGAACCTAGATATTCCAAGTTCCCGGTAGTTAACCTCCATAGTCAAAGTGCCCTTAGGGAACCTATAGAGTCCAAGTGCCCGCAAGGGAACCTACATATTCAAATTGCCCGCTAGGGAACCTGCATTGTACAAGTGCCCGCTAATCAACCTAGATAGTCCAAGTGCCCGCTAGTTAACCTAGATAGTCCAAGTGCCCGCTAGTTAACCTTTATCATCCAAGTGCCCGCTAGTTAACCTACATAGTCCAATGCCTGATAGGGAACCTACATAGTCCTATTGCCCGCAGAGGAACCTACATAGTCCAAGTGCCCGTTAGGGAACCTAGATAGTCCAAGTGCCCGTAGGGAACCTATATAGTGCAAGTGCCCGCTAGGGAACCTACATAGTCAAACTGCCCGCTAGGGAACCTGCATTGTGCAAGTGCCCGCTCGTTAACCTAGATAGTCCATGTGCCCGCTAGTTAACCTACATAGTCCAAGGTCAGTTAGTTAAACTAGATAGTCCAAGTGCCCGCTACTTAACCTACATAGTCCAAGAACCCGCTAGTTAACCTAGATAATCCAAGTGCCCGCTAGTTAACCTACATAGTCCTAGGGCCTGCTAATTAACCTAGATATTCCAAGTACCCGCTAGTTAACCTAGATCGTCCAAGTGTCCAGTAGTTAACCTACATAGTCCATGTTCCCGTTAGGTAACCTAGATAGTACATGTCCCCGCAAGGTAACCTACATAGTCCAAGTGCCCGCCAGGTAACCAAGATATTCCAAGTTCCTGTTAGCTAACCTATATAATCCAAGTGCCCGCTAGGTAACCTACAGAGTCCAAGTGCCCTTTCGTTAACCTAGATAGTCCAATTGCTCGGTAGGTAACCTACATAGTCAAAGGGTCCGCTAGGTAACCTATATAGTCCAAGTGCCCGTTACCTAACCTAGATAGTCCAATTGCCCGCTATGCAACACACATAGTCCAAGTGCCCGCTAGTTAACCTATATAGTCCAAGTGCCCGCTAGGTAACCTAGATAGTCCAAGTGCCCGCTAGGTAACTTACATATTCCAAATTCCTGCTAGGCAACCTAGATAGTCCAAGTGCCCGTTTGTTAACCTACATAGCCAAGTGCCCGCTAGGTAACCTAGACAGTCCAAGTGTCTGCTAGGTAACCTACATAGTCCAAATGCCCGTTCGTTAACCTACATAGTCCAAGGGCCCACTAGTTAACCTAGATCGTCTAAGTGTCCTCTAGTTAACATATATAGTCCAAATGCACGCTAGTTAACCTACATAGTCCAAGTGCCCCTAGGTAACCTACATAGTGCAAGTGTCCCCTAGTTAACCTACATAGTCCAAGTGCCCGGTAGATAACATAGATAGTCCAAGTGCCCACTAGTTAACATAGATAGTCCAAGTGCCCGCTAGGGAACGTACATAGTCCAAGTGCCCGCTAGGTAACCTAGATAGTGCATGTGCCCGGTAGTTAACCTACATGGTCCAAGTGCCCGCTAGGTAACCTAGATAGTCCAAGGGCCCGCTAGGTAACCTACATAGTCCAAGTGCCCGGTAGTTAACTTATATACTCCAAGTGCCCGCTCTGGAACCTACATAGTCCAAGTGCCTGCTAGGGAACCTACATAGTTCAAGTGTCCGTAGGGAACATATAGAATCCAAGAACCCGCTAGGGAATCTACATAGTCCAAGGGCCCGCTAGTTAACGTAGATAGTCCAAGTGCCGCTAGATAATCTACATAGTCCAAGGGCCCGCTTGTTAACCTACATAGTCCAAGTACCCGCTAGTTATCCTAGATCGTCCAAGTGCACGCTAGTTAACCTACATAGTCCAAGGGCCCTCTAGTTAACCAATATAGTCCAAGTGCCCGCTAGGGAACCTACATAGACAAAGTGCCCGCTAGGGAACCTACATAGTCCAAGTGCCCGCTAGTTAACCAGGATCATCAAAGTGCCCTCTAGTTAACTTACATAGTCTTAAGGCCTGCTAGTTAACCTACATAGAGCCAGGGCCCGATAGTTAACCTTGATAGTCCAAGTGCCCGCTAGTTAACCTACATAGTCCAAGTTCCCGCTAGGTAACCTAGACACTCCTAGTGACCATTAGGTTACCTACATAGTCCAAGTGCCCGTTCGTTAACCTACATAGTCCAAGTGCCCGCTAGGTAACGTAGATAGCCCAAGTGCCCGCTAGGGAACGTACATAGTCCAAGTGCCCGCTAGGTAACCTTGATAGTCCAAGTGCCCTCTTGTTAACCAACATAGTCCAAGTGCCTCCTAGGTAAACTACATAGTCCAAGTGCCCACTAGGTAACCTAGACTGTCCAATTGCCCCCTAGTTAACCTAGACAGTCCAAGTGCCCGATAGGGAACCTACATATTCCAAGTGCTCGCTAGGGAACCTACATAGTTCAAGTGCTCGCTTGGCAACCTACATAGTCCACGTGCCCGCTAGGTAACCTAGATAGTCCAATTGCCCGTTAGCTAACCTAGATATTCGAAGTGTCCGCTAGTTAACCTACATAGTCCAAGTGCCCGTTCGTTAACGTAGATAGGCCAAGTGCCTGCTAGGTAACCTAGACAGTCCAAGTGCCCGCTAGATTACCTACATAGTCCAAGTGCACGTTCGTTAACCTAGATAGTCAAAGTGCCTGCTAGGTAACCTAAATTGTCCAAGTGCCCGCTAGGGAACCTACATAGTCCTAGTGCCCGCTAGGTAACCTAGATAGTCCAATTGCCCGTTAGCTAACCTAGATAGTCGAAGTGTCCACTAGTTAACCTACATAGTCCAAGTGCCCGTTCGTTAACGTAGATAGGTCAAGTGCCTGCTAGGTAACCTAGAGAGTCCAAGTGCCCGCTAGTTTACCTACATAGTCCAAGTGCACGTTCGTTAACCTAGATATTCCAAGTCCCGCTGGTAACCTACATAGTCCAAGGGCCCGCTAGGTAACCTTGATAGTCCAAGTGCCTTCTAGTTAACGTACATAATCAAAGTGCCCGATAGGTAACCTACATAGTCCAAGTGCCCGATAGGGAACCTACATAATTCAAGTGCCCGCTAGGGAATTTACATAGTCCAAGGGCCCTCTAGGGAACCTACATTATCCAAGGGCCCGTTAGTTAACCTAGATATTCCAAGTGCCTGCTTGGTAACCTAGATAGTCCAACAGCCCGCTAGGTAACCTACATACTCCAAGAACCCACTAGGTAACGTAGATAGCCCAAGTGCCCGCTAGGGAACGTACATAGTCCAAGTGCCCGCTAGGTAACCTAGATAGTCCAAGTGCCCTCTTGTTAACCAACATAGTCCAAGTGCCTCTTAGGTAAACTACATAGTCCAAGTGCCCACTAGGTAACCTAGACTGTCCAATTGCCCCCTAGTTAACCTAGACAGTCCAAGTACCCGATAGGGAACCTACATAGTCCAAGAGCTCGCTAGGGAACCTACATAGTCCAAGTTCTCGCTAGGGAACTTACATAGTCCAACTGCCCGCTATGTAACCTAGATAGTCCAATTGCCCGTTAGCTAACCTAGATAGTCGAAGTGTCCGCTAGTTAACCTACATAGTCCAAGTGCCCGTTCGTTAACGTAGATAGGCCAAGTGCCTGCTAGGTAACCTAGACAGTCCAAGTGCCCGCTAGATTACCTACATAGTCCAAGTGCACGTTCGTTAACCTAGATAGTCAAAGTGCCTGCTAGGTAACCTAAATAGTCCAAGTGCCCGCTAGGGAACCTACATAGTCCAATTGCCCGCTAGGTAACCTAGATAGTCCAATTGCCCGTTAGCTAACCTAGATAGTCGAAGTGTCCGCTAGTTAACCTACATAGTCCAAGTGCCCGTTCGTTAACGTAGATAGGTCAAGTGCCTGCTAGGTAACCTAGACAGTCCAAGTGCCCACTAGATTACCTACATAGTCCAAGTGCACGTTCGTTAACCTAGATATTCCAAGTCCCGCTGGTAACCTACATAGTCCAAGGGCCCGCTAGGTAACCTTGATAGTCCAAGTGCCTTCTAGTTAACCTACATAGTCCAAGTGCCCGATAGGGAACTTACATAATTCAAGTGCCCGCTAGGGAACCTACATAGTCCAAGTGTCCGTTAGGTAACTTAGAAAGTCCAAATGCCCGCCAGGAAACCCACATAGTCCAAGTGCCCGCTAGGGAACTTACATAGTCCAAGGGCCCGCTAGGGAGCCTACATAATCCAAGGGCCCGTTAGTTAACCTAGATAGTCCAAGTGCCCGCTTGGTAACCTAGATAGTCCAACAGCCCGCTAGGTAACCTACATACTCCAAGAACACACTAGGTAACGTAGATAGTTCAAGTGCCAGCTAGGTAACCTAGATAGTCCAAGTGTCCGCTAAGGTAACCTACAAAATCTAAGGGCCCGCTAGGTTATCTATATAGTCCAAATGCCCACTAGGGTATCTACATAGTCCAAGGGCCCGTTGGTTAACGTAGATAGTCCAAGTGCCGCTAATTAATCTACATAGTCCAAGGGCCCGCTAGTTAACCAACATAGTCAATGGGCCCACTAGTTAACCTACATAGTGCAAGAGCCCGCTAGTTAACCTAGATCGTGCAAGTGTCTGTTAGTTAACCTACATAGTCCAAGTGCCAGTTAGCTAACCTAGATAGTCCAAGGGCCCGCTAGTTGACTTACATAGTCCAAGTGCCCGCTAGTTAACCTAGATAGTCCCAGTGCCCATTAGTTAACCTAGAGTGTCCAAGTGCCCACTAGGGTATGTACTTAGTCCAAGTTCACGTTAGCTAACCTAGATAGTCCAAGTGCCCGCTAGTTAACATTGATCATCCAAGTGCTCGCTAGTTAACATTGATCATCCAAGTGCCCGCTAGTTAACCTAGATAGTCCAAGTGCACGCTAGTTAACCTAGATAGTCCAAGTGCCCTCTAGTTAACCTAGATCGTCCAAGTGCCCGCTAGTTAACCTACATAGTCCAAGGGCCTGCTAGTTAACCTACGTTGTCCAAGGTCCTCTAGTTAACCTAAATAGTCCAAGTGCCCGCTAGGTAACATAAGTAGTCCAAATGTCTGATAGGAATCCTACATAGTCCAAGTGCCCGCTAGGTAACCTACATAGTCCAAGTGCCCGTTCGTTAACCTAGACAGTCCAAGCGCCCGCTAGGATATCTACATAGTCCAAGTGCTCGCTAGTTAACCTACATAGTCCAAGTGCCCGCTATGTAACCTAGATAGTCAAAGTGCCCGTTGGGTAACCTAGATAGTCCAAGTGCCCGCTAGGTAACTTATATTGTCCAAGTTCCCGCTAGGTAACCTACATACTCAAATTGCCAATTACCTAACCTAGATAGTCCAAGTGCCCGCTGAGCAACCTACATAGTCCAAGTGCCCGTTCGTTAACCTAGAAGTCCAAGTGCCCGCTAGGTAACCTAGACAGTCCAAGGGCCCGCTAGGTTACCTGTATATTCCAAGTGCCCGTTCGTTAACTTAGAGAGTCCAAGTGCCCACTAGGTAACCTATATAGTCCAAGTGCCCGCTAGGTAACCTAGATAGTCCAAGGGCCGGCTAGTTAACCTACATAGTCCAAGGGCTCACTTGTTAACTTTGATAGTCCAAGTGCCCGCTAGTTAACCTAGATCGTCCAAGTGCCCGTTAGTTAACCTAGATTGCTCAAGTGCCCGCTAGGGATCCTTCATAATCCAAGTGCCTGCTAGGTAACCTAGATAGTCCAAGTGCTCGCTAGTTAACCTAGATAGTCCTAGTGCCCGTTAGTTAACCTAGATAGTCCAATTGCCCACTAGGGGATGTACATAGTCCAAGTGCCCGCCAGGTAACCTAGATAGTCCAAGTGCGCGCTAGGGTATGTACATAGTCCAAGTGCCTGCTAGGAAACCTAGATAGTCCAAGTGCCCGCTATTTAACCTACATAGTCAAATTGCCCGCTAGTTAACCTAAGTAGTACAAATGTCTGATAGGGATCCTACATAATCCAAGTGCCCGCTAGGTAACCTACATAGTCCAAGTGCCCATTCGTTAACCTAGATAGTCAAAGTGCCCGCTAGGTAACCTAGACTGTCCAAGTGCAGGCTAGGTTACCTACATAGTCCAAGTGCACGTTCGTTAACCTAGATAGTCCAAGTGCCCGCTAGGTTACCTAGACAGTCCAAGTGCCCGCTAGTTAACCTACATAGTCCAAGTTCCCGATACGGAACCATATAATCCAAGTGCCCGATAGGGAACCTACATAATCCAAGGGCCCTTTAGGGAACCTACATAGTCCATGTGCCCGATAGGCAACCTACATAGTCCAAGGGCCCGTTAGTTAACCTAGATTGTCAAAGTGCCTGCTAGTTAACCTAGATAGTCCAAGTGCCCGCTAGGTAACCTACATAATCCAAGTTCCCGCTTGGTAACCTTAATAGTCCAAATGCCCGCTAGGGAAACTACATAGTCCAAGTGCCCGCTAGTTAACCTAGATAGTCAAAGTGCCTGCTAGTAAACCTACATAATCCATGGGCCCGCAAGTTAACCTACATAGTGCAAGGGCCCGCTAGTTAACCTAGATCGTGCAAGTGTCCGCTAGTTAACCTACATAGTCCACGTGCCCGCTAGGTAACCTAGATAGTCCAAGTGCCCGCTAGGAATCCTTCATAATTCAAGTGCCTGCTAGGTAACCTAGATAGTCCAAGTGCCCGCTAGTTAACCTAGATAGTCCTAGTTCCCGTTAGTTAACCTAGATAGTCAAAGTGCCCGCTAGTTAACCTAAGTAGTACAAATGTCCGATAGGGATCCTACATAGTCCAAGTGCCCGCTAGTTAACCTACATAGTCCATGTCCCCGCTAGGTAACCTAGACAGTCCAAGTGACCATTATGTTACCTACATAGTCCAAGTGCCCGCCAGGTAACCTAGATAGTCCAATTGCCCGCTAGTTAACCTACATAGTCCAAGTGCCTGCTAGTAAAATACATAGTCCAAGTGTCCACTAGGTAACCTACATAGCCCAAGTTCCCGTTCGTTAACCTAGGTAGTCCAAGTGCCCGCTGGTAACCTACATAGTCCAAGGGCCCGCTAGGTAACCTTAATAGTCCAAGTGTCTTCAAGTTACCCTACATAGTCCAAGTGCCCGCTAGGTAACCTACATAGTCCAAGTGCCCACTAGGTAACCTAAATAATCCAAATGCCCGCTAGGGAAACTACATAGTCCAAGTGCCCGCTAGTTAATCTAGATAGTCCAAGTGCCCGCTAGTAAACCTAGATAGTCCAAGGGCCCGCTAGTTAATCTAGATAGTCCAAGTGTCCGCTAGTTAACCTAGATTGTCCAAGTGCCCGCTAGGGAACGTACATAGTCCAAGTGCCCAATAGGTAATCTAGATAGTGCAAGTGCCCGGTAGTTAACCTACATAGTCCAAGTGCCCGCTAGGTAACCTAGATAGTCTAAGGGCCCGCTAGTTAACCTACATAGTCCAAGTGCCCGGTAGTTAACTTACATAGTTCAAGTGTCCTTAAGGAACATATATAGTCCAAGTGCTCGCTAGTTAACATAGATAGTCCAAGTGCCCGCTAATTAACCTAGATAGACCCAGTGCCCGCTAGGGAACCTATCGAGTCCAAGTGACCGATAGGGAACCTACATTGTCCAAGTGCCCGCTAGTTAACATAGATAGTCCAAGTATCCGCTAGGAAACGTACATAGTCCAAGTGCCCGCTAGGTAACGTACATACTCCAAATGCCCGCTAAGTAACCTAGATAGTCCAAGTGCCCGCTAGGGAATGTACATAGTCCAAGTGCCCGCTAGTAAACCTAGATAGTCCAAGGGCCCGCTAGTTAATCTAGATAGTCCAAGTGTCCGCTAGTTAACCTAGATTGTCCAAGTGCCCGCTAGGGAACGTACATAGTCCAAGTGCCCGCTAGGTAATCTAGATAGTGCAAGTGCCCGGTAGTTAACCTACATAGTCCAAGTGCCCACTAGGTAACCTAGATAGTCTAAGGGCCCGCTAGTTAACCTACATAGTCCAAGTGCCCGGTAGTTAACTTACATAGTTCAAGTGTCCGTAAGGAACATATATAGTCCGAGTGCCCACTAGGGAACATACAGAGTCTAAGTGCCCGCTAGGGAACCTACGTAGTCCAAGTGCCCGCTAGGGAATCTACATAGTCCAAGGGCCCGCTAGTTAACGTAGATAGTCCAAGTGCCCGCTCTGGAACATACATAGTCCAAGTGCCCGCGAGGGAACCTACATAGTCCAAGGGCCCGCTACTTAATGTTGATATTCCATGTGCCGCTAGTTAATCAACATAGTCCAAGGGCCGGCTAGTTAACCTACATAGTCCAAGTACCCGCTAGTTAACCTAGATCGTCCAATTGCCCGCTAGTTAACATACATAGTCCAAGGGCCCGCTAGTTAACCTAAATAGTCAAAGGGCCCGCTAGTTAACCTACATCGTCCAAGGGCCCGCTAGTTAACCTAGATAGTCCAAGTGCCCCCTAGTTAACCTACATATTCCAAGTACCCGCTAGGTAACCTAGACAGTTCAAGTGACCACTAGGTTACCTACATAGTCCAAGTGCCCGTTCGTTAACCTATATAGTCCAAGTGCCCGCTAGGTAACCAATTTACTCCAAATGCCCGCTAGGGACCCTAATAGTCCAAATGCCCGCTAGTTAACCTAGATAGTCCAAGTGCTCGCTAGTTAACATAGATAGTCCAAGTGCCCGCTAATTAACCTAGATAGACCCAGTGCCCGCTAGGGAACCTATCGAGTCCAAGTGACCGATAGGGAACCTACATTGTCCAAGTGCCCCCTAGTTAACATAGATAGTCCAAGTATCCGCTAGGAAACGTACATAGTCCAAGTGCCCGCTAGGTAATGTACATACTCCAAATGCCCGCTAAGTAACCTAGATAGTCCAAGTGCCCGCTAGGGAATATACATAGTCCAAGTGCCCGCTAGGTAACCGAGATAGTCCAAATGCCCGCTAGGGAACCCACATAGTCCAAGTGCCCGCTAGGGAACGAACATAGTCCAAGTGCCCGCTAGGTAACCGAGATAGTCCAAATGCCCGCTAGGGAACCCACATAGTCTAAGTGCCCTTTAGGTAACCTAGATAGTCCAAATGCCCGCTAGGGAACCCACATAGTCCAAGTGCCTGCTAGGGAACTTACATAGTCCAAGTGCCCGCAGAGGAACCTACATAGTCCAAGTGCCCGTTAGGGAACCTAGATGGACCAAATGCCCGTAGGGAACATATAGTCCAAGTGCCCGCTAGGGAACTTATATAGTCAAAGTGCCCGCTAGGGAACATGTATTGTGCAAGTGCCCGCTAGTTAACCTAGATAGTCGAAGTGCCCGATAGTTAACCTATATAGTCCAAGGTCAGCTAGTTAACCTAGATAGTCCAAGTGCCCGCTAGTTAACCTACATAGTCCAAGAACCTGCTAGTTAACCTAGATAGTCCAAGTGCCCGCTAGTTAACCTACATAGTCCAAGGGCCCGCTCGTTAACCTAGATATTCCAAGTGCCCGCTAGTTAACCTACATAGTCCAAGTCCCCGTTAGGTAACCTAGATAGTACAAGTGCCCACAAGGTAACCTACATAGTCCAAGTGCCCACTAGGTAACCTAGATATTCCAATTTCCTGTTAGCTAAGCTATATAATCCAAGTGCCCGCTAGGTAACCTACATAGTCCAAGTGCCCTTTTGTTAACCTAGATAGTCCAAGTGCCCGCTAGGTAACCTATATAATCCAAGGGCCCGCTAGGTAACCTACATAGTCCAAGTGCCCCTTAAGAAACCAAGATAGTCCAAGTGCCCGTTAGGTAACCTAGATAGTCCAAGTGCCCGCTAGGTAACCTACATAGTCCAAGTTCCCGCTAGGTAACCTAGATAGTCCAAGTGCCCGTTACCTAACCTAGATAATCCAATTGCCGGCTATGCAACATACATAGTCCAAGTGCCCATTCGTTAACGTAGAAGTCCATGTGCCCCCTAGGTAACCTACATAGTCCAAATGCCCGGTCGGTAACCTAGATAGTCCAAGTGTCCGCGAATTAACTTACATAGTCCAAGTGCCCGCTAGGTAACCTAGATAGTGCAAGTGACCGCTAGTTAACCTAGATAGTCTAAGTGCCCGTTCGTTAACCTAGATAGTCCAAGTGCCTGCTAGGTAACCTAGACTGTCCAAGTGCCCGCTAGGTAACCTATATAATCCAAGGGCCCGCTAGGTAACCTACATAGTCCAAGTGCCCCTTAAGAAACCAAGATAGTCCAAGTGCCCGTTAGGTAACCTAGATAGTCCAAGTGCCCGCTAGGTAACCTACATAGTCCAAGTTCCCGCTAGGTAACCTAGATAGTCCAAGTGCCCGTTACCTAACCTAGATAATCCAATTGCCGGCTATGCAACATACATAGTCCAAGTGCCCATTCGTTAACGTAGAAGTCCATGTGCCCCCTAGGTAACCTACATAGTCCAAATGCCCGTTCGGTAACCTAGATAGTCCAAGTGTCCGCGAATTAACTTACATAGTCCAAGTGCCCGCTAGGTAACCTAGATAGTGCAAGTGCCCGCTAGTTAACCTAGATAGTCTAAGTGCCCGTTCGTTAACCTAGATAGTCCAAGTGCCTGCTAGGTAACCTAGACTGTCCAAGTCCCTGCTTGGTAACTTACATAGTCCAAATGCCCGTTCGTTAACCTACATAATCCAAGGGCCCACTATTTAACCTAGATCGTCCAAGTGTCTTTGGTCCAAGTGCCTGCAAGGTAACCTATATAGTCCAAGTTCCAGCTATGTAACCTAGATAGTCCAAGGGCCCGCTAGTTAACCAACATAGTCCAAGTGCCCGCTAGGTAAACTAGATAGTCCAAGTGCCCGCTAAAGAACCTACATAGTCCAAGTGCACGCTAGTTAACCCAGATAGTCCAAGTGCCCGCTAGTTAACCTAGATAGTCCAAGTGCCGCTAGGTAACCTACATAGTTCAAGTGTCCCCTAGTTAACCTACATAGTCCAAGTGCCCGCTAGTTAACATAGATAGTCCAAGTGCCCGCTAGGGAACATACATTGTCCAAGTGCCCGCTAGGTAACCTAGATAGTGCAAGTGCCCGGTAGTTAACACAGATAGTCCAAGTGCCCGCTAGTTAACCTACAGAGTCCAAGTGCCCGCTACGTAACCTAGATAGTCTAAGGGCCCGCTAGTTAACCTACATAGTCCAAGAGCCCGGTAGTTAACTTACATAGTTCAAGTGTCAGTAAGGAACATATATAGTCCAAGTGCCCGCTAGGGAACATACAGAGTCTAAGTGCCCGCTAGGGAACCTACGTAGTCCAACTGCCCGCTAGGGAATTTACATAGTCCAAGGGCCCGCTAGTTAACGTAGATAGTCCAAGTGCCCTCTCTGGAACATACATAGTCCAAGTGCCCGCTAGGGAATCTAGATAGTCCAAGGGCCCGCTACTTAATGTAGATCGTCCATGTGTCGCTAGTTAATCAACATAGTCCAAGGGCCCGCTAGTTAACCTACATAGTCCAAGTACCCGCTAGTTAACCTAGATCGTCCAAGTGCCCGCTAGTTAACCTACATAGTCCAAGGGCCCGCTAGTTAACCAACATCGTCCAAGGGCCCGCTAGTTAACCTAGATAGTACAAGTGCCCCCTAGTTAACCTACATACTCCAAGTGCCCGCTAGGTAACCTAGACAGTTCAAGTGACCACTAGGTTACCTACATAGTCCAAGTGCCCGTTCGTTAACCTACATAGTCCAAGTGCCCGCTAGGTAACCAATATACTCCAAATGCCCGCTAGGGACCCTAATAGTCCAAATGCCCGCTAGTTAACCTAGATAGTCCAAGTGCTCGCTAGTTAACATAGATAGTCCAAGTGCCCGCTAGTTAACCTAGGTAGACTTAGTGCCCGCTAGGTAACCTATCTAGTCCAAGTGCCCGATAGGGAAGCTACATTGTCCAAGTGCCCGCTAGTTAACATAGATAGTCCTAGTATCCGCTAGGAAATGTACATAGTCCAAGTGCCCGCTAGGTAACGTACATACTCCAAATGCCCGCTAAGTAACCTAGATAGTCCAAGTGCCCGCTAGGGAACGTACATAGTCCAAGTGCCCGCAAGGTAACCGAGATAGTCCAAATGACCGCTAGGGAACCCACATAGTCCAAGTGCCCGTTAGGTAACCTAGATAGTCCAAATGCCCGCTAGGGAACCCACATAGTCCAAGTGCCTGCTAGGGAACTTACATAGTCCAAGGGCCCGCTAGGTAACCTACATAGTCAAAGTGCCCGTTAGTTAACCTAGATAGTCCAAGTGCCCGCTTGGTAACCTAGATAGTCCAACAGCCCGGTAGGTAACGTACATACTCCAAGTACTCGCTAGGTAACGTAGATAGATCAAGTGCCAGGTAGGTAACCTAGATAGTCCAAGTGCCCACTAGGTAACCAACAAAGTATAAGTGCCCGCTAGGTAATCTATATAGTGCAAATGCCCGTTAGGGAGCCTACATAGTCCAAATGCCCGCTTGGCAACCTGGATAGTCCAAGGGCCCGCTAGGTAACCTACATAGTCCTAGTGCCCCGTAGTTAACCTACATTCTCTAAGTGCCCGATAGGTAACCTACATAGTCCAAGTTCCCGCTAGGTAACCTACATAATCCAAATGCCCTCTAGTTAACCTACATAGTCCAAGTGCCCAATAGGGAACCTACATAATCCAAGTGCCCGCTAGGGAACCTACATAGTCCAAGTGCCCGTTAGGTAACCTAGATCGTCAAAATGCCCGCCAGGAAACCCACATAGTCCAAGTGCCCGCTAGGGAACTTACATAGTCCAAGGGCCCGCTAGGGAACCTACATAGTCCAAGTGCCCGTTAGTGAACCTAGATAGTCCAAGTGCCCGCTTGGTAACCTAGATAGTCCATCAGACCGCTAGGTAACCTACCTACTCCAAGAACCCGCTAGGTAACGAAGATATTTCAAGTGCTAGCTAGGTAACCTACATAGTGCAAGTGTCCCCTAGTTAACCTACATGGTCCAAGTGCCCGCTAGTTAACATAGATAGTCCAAGTGCCCGCTAGGGAACGTACATAGTCCAAGTGCCCGCTAGGTAACCTAGATAGTGCAATTGCCCGGTAGTTAACCTACATAGTCCAAGTGCCCGCTAGGTAACCTAGATAGTCGAAGGGCCCGCTATTTAACCTACATAGTCCAAGTGCCCGGTAGTTAACTTACATAGTTCAAGTGTCCGTAAGGAACATATATAGTCCAAGTGCCCGCTAGGGAACCTACGTAGTCCAAGTGCCCGCTAGGGATTCTACATAGTCCACGGGCCTGCTACTTAATGTAGATAGTCCAAGAGCCGCTAGTTAATCAACATAGTCCAAGGGCCCGCTAGTTAACCTACATAGTCCAAGTACCTGCTAGTTAACCTAGATCGTCCAAGTGCCCGCTAGTTAACCTACATAGTCCAAGGGCCCGCTAGTTAACCTACAGAGTCCATGGGCCCGCTAGTTAACCAACATCGGCCAAGGGCCCGGTAGTTAACGTAGATAGTCCAAGTGCCCCCTAGTTAACCTACATACTCCAAGTGCCCGTTAGGTAACCTAGACAGTTCAAGTGACCACTAGGTTACCTACATAGTCCAAGTGCCCGTTCGTTAACCTACATAGTCCAAGTGCCCGCTAGGTAACCAATATACTCCAAATGCCCGCTAAGGACCCTAATAGTCCAAATGCCCGTTAGTTAACCTAGATAGTCCAAGTGCTCGCTAGTTAACATAGATAGTCCAAGTGCCCGCTAGTTAACCTAGATAGACCAAGTGCCCGCTAGGGAACCTACATTGTCCAAGTGCCCGCTAGTTAACATAGATAGTCCAAGTATCCGCTAGGAAACGTACATAGTCCAAGTGCCCGCTAGGTAACGAACATACTCCAAGGTCCGGCTAAGTAACCTAGATAGTCCAAATGCCTGCTAGGGAACACACATAGTCCAAGTGCCCGTTAGGTAACCTAGATAGTCCAAATGCCCGCTAGGGAACCCACATAGTCCAAGTGCCTGCTAGGGAACTTACATACTCCAAGGGCCCGCTATGGAACCTACATAGTCAAAGTGCCCGTTAGTTAACCTAGATAGTCCAAGTGCCCGCTTGGTAACCTAGATAGTCCAACAGCCCGGTAGGTACCCTACATACTCCAAGTCCCCTCTAGGTAACGTAGATAGTTCAAGTGCCAGCTAGGTAACCTAGATAGTCCAAGTGCCCTCTAGGTAACCTACAATGTCTAAGTGCCTGCTAGGTAATCTATATAGTCCAAATGCCCGTTAGGGAGCCTACATTGTCCAAATGCCCGCTAGGTAACCTAGATAGTCCAAGGGCCCGCTAGGTAACCTACATAGTCCTAGTGCCCCCTAGTTAACCTACATTCTCTAAGTGCCCAATAGGGAACCTACATTGTCCAAGTTCCCGCTAGGTAACCTACATAATCCAAATGCCCTCTAGTTAACCTACATAGTCCAAGTGCCCAATAGGGAACCTACATAATCCAAGTGCCCACTAGGGAACCTACATAGTCCAAGTGCCCGTTAGGTAACCTAGATCGTCCAAATGCCCGCCAGGAAACCCACATAGTCCAAGTGCCCGCTAGGGAACTTACATAGTCCAAGGGCCCGCTAGGGAACCTACGTAGTCCAAGTGCCCGTTAGTGAACCTAGATAGTCCAAGTGCCCGCTTGGTAAGCTAGATAGTCCAACAGACCGCTAGGTAACTTACATACTCCAAGAACCCGCTAGGTATCGTAGATATTTCAAGTGCTAGCTAGGTAACCTAGATAGTCCAAGTGCCCGCTAGGTAACCTACAGAGTCTAAGTGCCCGCTAGGTTATCTATATAGTTAAAATGCCTGCTAGGGAACCTACATAGTCCAAATGCCCGCTAGGTAACCTAGATAATTCAAGTGCCTGCTAATTTACCTATATCTTCCAAGTGCCCGCTAGTTAACCTAGATCGTCCAAGTGACAACTAGTTAACCTACATAGTCAATGGGCCCGCTAGTTAACCTACATAGTGCAAGAGCCCGCTAGTTAACCCCAGATCGTGCAAGTGTCTGCTAGTTAACCTACATTGTCCAAGTGTCTCTTAGCTAACCTAGATAGTCCAAGTGCCCGCTAGGTAACCTATATAGTCTAAATGCCCGCTAGTGAACCTACATATTCCAAGTGCCTGCTAGTTAACCTAGATCGTCCAATTGTCCGCTAGTTAACCTACATAGTCCAAGTGCCCGCTCTGGAACATACATAGTCCAAGTGCCTGTTAGTTTAACCTAGATAATCCAAGTGCTCGCTACTTAACCTAGACAGTCCAAGTGCCCGCTAGTTAACCTTGATAGTCCAAGTGCCTTCCAGTTAACCTAAATATTCCAAGTGCCCGCAAGGTAACCTACATAGTCCAAGTGCCCACTAGGTAACCTAAATAATTCAAATGCCCGCTAGGGAAACTACATAGTCCAAGTGCCCGCTAGTTAACCTACATAGTCCAAGGGCTCACTTGTTCACTTTGAAAGTCCAAGTGCCCGCTAGTTAACCTAGATCGTCCAAGTGCCCGCTAGTTAACCTAGATAGTCCAAGTGCCCGCTAGTTAACCTTTATCATCCAAGCGCCCGCTAGTTAACCTACATAGTCCAATGCCTGATAGGGAACCTACATAGTCCAATTGCCCGCAGAGGAACCTACATAGTCCAAGTGCCCGTTAGGGAACCTAGATAGTCCAAGTGCCCGTAGGGAACCTATATAGTGCAAGTGCCCGCTAGGGAACCAAATAGTCAAAGTGCCCGCTAGGGAACCTGCATTGTGCAAGTGCCCGCTAGTTAACCTAGATAGTCCATGTGCCCGCTAGTTAACCTACATAGTCCAAGGTCAGTTAGTTAAACTAGATAGTCCAAGTGCCCGCTACTTAACCTACATAGTCCAAGAACCCGCTAGTTAACCTAGATAGTCCAAGTGCCCGCTAGTTAACCTACATACTCCTAGGGCCTGCTAGTTAACCTAGATATTCCAAGTACCCGCTAGTTAACCTAGATCGTCCAAGTGTCCAGTAGTTAACCTACATAGTCCATGTTCCCGTTAGGTAACCTAGATAGTACATGTCCCCGCAAGGTAACCTACATAGTCCAAGTGCCCGCCAGGTAACCAAGATATTCCAAGTTCCTGTTAGCTAACCTATATAATCCAAGTGCCCGCTAGGTAACCTACAGAGTCCAAGTGCCCTTTCGTTAACCTAGATAGTCCAAGTGCTCGGTAGGTAACCTACATAGTCAAAGGATCCGCTAGGTAACCTATATAGTCCAAGTGCCCGTTACCTAACCCAGATAGTCCAATTGCCCGCTATGCAACACACATAGTCCAAGTGCCCGCTAGTTAACCTATATAGTCCAAGTGTCCGCTAGGTAACCTAGATAGTCCAAGTGCCCGCTAGGTAACTTACATATTCCAAATTCCTGCTAGGCAACCTAGATAGTCCAAGTGCCCGTTCGTTAACCTACATAGCCAAGTGCCCGCTAGGTAACCTAGACAGTCCAATTGCCCGTTAGCTAACCTAGATAGTCGAAGTGTCCGCTAGTTAACCTACATAGTCCAAGTGCCCGTTCGTTAACGTAGATAGGTCAAGTGCCTGCTAGGTAACCTAGACAGTCCAAGTGCCCGCTAGGTTACCTACATAGTCCAAGTGCACGTTCGTTAACCTAGATATTCCAAGTCCCGCTGGTAACCTACATAGTCCAAGGGCCCGCTAGGTAACCTTGATAGTCCAAGTGCCTTCTAGTTAACGTACATAATCCTAGTGCCCGATAGGTAACCTACATAGTCCAAGTGCCCGATAGGGAACCTACATAATTCAAGTGCCCGCTAGGGAATTTACATAGTCCAAGGGCCCTCTAGGGAACCTACATTATCCAAGGGCCCGTTAGTTAACCTAGATAGTCCAAGTGCCTGCTTGGTAACCTAGATAGTCCAACAGCCCGCTAGGTAACCTACATACTCCAAGAACTCACTAGGTAACGTAGATAGCCCAAGTGCCCGCTATGGAACGTACATAGTCCAAGTGCCCGCTAGGTAACCTAGATAGTCCAAGTGCCCTCTTGTTAACCAACATAGTCCAAGTGCCTCCTAGGTAAACTACATAGTCCAAGTGCCCACTAGGTAACCTAGACTGTCCAATTGCCCCCTAGTTAACCTAGACAGTCCAAGTACCCAATAGGGAACCTACATAGTCCAAGTGCTCGCTAGAGAACCTACATAGTCCAAGTGCTTGCTAGGCAACCTACATAGTCCAACTGCCCGCTATGTAACCTAGATAGTCCAATTGCCCGTTAGCTAACCTAGATAGTCGAAGTGTCCGCTAGTTAACCTACATAGTCCAAGTGCCCGTTCGTTAACGTAGATAGGCCAAGTGCCTGCTAGGTAACCTAGACAGTCCAAGTGCCCGCTAGATTACCTACATAGTCCAAGTGCACGTTCGTTAACCTAGATAGTCAAAGTGCCTGCTAGGTAACCTAAATAGTCCAAGTGCCCACTAGGGAACCTACATAGTCCAATTGCCCGCTAGGTAACTTAGATAGTCCAATTGCCCGTTAGCTAACCTATATAGTCGAAGTGTCCGCTAGTTAACCTACATAGTCCAAGTGCCCGTTCGTTAACGTAGATAGGTCAAGTGCCTGCTAGGTAACCTAGACAGTCCAAGTGCCCACTAGGTTACCTACATAGTCCAAGTGCACGTTCGTTAACCTAGATATTCCAAGTCCCGCTGGTTACCTACATAGTCCAAGGGCCCGCTAGGTAACCTTGATAGTCCAAGTGCCTTTTAGTTAACCTACATAGTCCAAGTGCCCGATAGGGAACCTACATAATTCAAGTGCCCGCTAGGGAACCTACATAGTCCAAGTGTCCGTTAGGTAACTTAGATAGTCCAAATGCCCGCCAGGAAACCCACATAGTCCAAGTGCCCGCTAGGGAACTTACATAGACCAAGGGCCCGCAAGGGAGCCTACATAATCCAAGGGCCCGTTAGTTAACCTAGATAGTCCAAGTGCCCGCTTGGTAACCTAGATAGTCCAACAGCCCGCTAGGTAACCTACATACTCCAAGAACCCACTAGGTAACGTAGATAGTTCAAGTGCCAGCTAGGTAACCTAGATAGTCCAAGTGCCCGCTAAGGTAACCTACAAAATCTAAGGGCCCGCTAGGTTATCTATATAGTCCAAATGCCCACTAGGGTATCTACATAGTCCAAGGGCCCGTTGGTTAACGTAGATAGTCCAAGTGCCGCTAATTAATCTACATAGTCCAAGGGCCTGCTAGTTAACCTACATAGTCCAAGTACCCGCTAGTTAACCTAGATCGACCAAGTGCCCGCTAGGTAACCTATATAATCCAAGGGCCCACTAGTTAACCTAGATCGTCCAAGTACCCGCTAGGTAACCTACAAAATCTAAGGGCCCGCTAGGTTATCTATATAGACCAAATGCCCACTAGTGTATCTACATAGTCCAAGGGCCCGCTGCTTAACGTAGATAGTCCAAGTGCCGCTAGTTAATCTACATAGTCCAAGGGCCCGCTAGTTAAACAACATAGTCAATGGGCCCACTAGTTAACCTACATAGTGCAAGAGCCCGCTAGTTAACCTAGATCGTGCAAGTGTCTGTTAGTTAACCTACATAGTCCAAGTGCCAGTTAGCTAACCTAGATAGTGCAAGGGCCCGCTAGTTGACTTACATAGTCCAAGTGCCCGCTAGTTAACCTAGATAGTCCCAGTGCCCATTAGTTAACCTAGAGTGTCCAAGTGCCCACTAGGGGATGTACTTAGTCCAAGTTCACGTTAGCTAACCTAGATAGTCCAAGTGCCCGCTAGTTAACATTGATCATCCAAGTGCTCGCTAGTTAACATTGATCATCCAAGTGCCCGCTAGTTAACCTAGATAGTCCAAGTGCACGCTAGTTAACCTAGATAGTCCAAGTGCCCGCTAGGGAACCTACATAGTCAAAGTGCCCGCTAGGGAACTTACATAGTCCAAGTGCCCTCTAGTTAACCTAGATCGTCCAAGTGCCCGCTAGTTAACCTACATAGTCCAAGGGCCCGCTAGTTAACCTACGTTGTCCAAGGTCCTCTAGTTAACCTAAATAGTCCAAGTGCCCGCTAGGTAACATAAGTAGTCCAAATGTCTGATAGGAATCCTACATAGTCCAAGTGCCCGCTAGGTAACCTACATAGTCCAAGTGCCCGTTCGTTAACCTAGACAGTCCAAGTGCCCGCTAGGAAATCTACATAGTCGAAGTGCTCGCTAGTTAACCTACATAGTCCAAGTGCCCGCTATGTAACCTAGATTGTCAAAGTGCCCGTTGGGTAACCTAGATAGTCCAAGTGCCCGCTAGGTAACTTATATTGTGCAAGTTCCCGCTAGGTAACCTACATACTCAAATTGCCAGTTACCTAACCTAGATAGTCCAAGTGCCCGCTGAGCAACCTATATAGTCCAAGTGCCCGTTCGTTAACCTAGAAGTCCAAGTGCCCGCTAGGTAACCTAGACAGTCCAAGGGCCCGCTAGGTTACCTGCATATTCCAAGTGCCCGTTCGTTAACTTAGAGAGTCCAAGTGCCCACTAGGTAACCTAGATAGTCCAAGGGCCGGCTAGTTAACCTACATAGTCCAAGGGCTCACTTGTTAACTTTGATAGTCCAAGTGCCCGCTAGTTAACCTAGATCGTCCAAGTGCCCGCTAGTTAACCTAGATTGCTCAAGTGCCCGCTAGGGATCCTTCATAATCCAAGTGCCTGCTAGGTAACCTAGATAGTCCAAGTGCTCGCTAGTTAACCTAGATAGTCCTAGTGCCCGTTAGTTAACCTAGATAGTCCAATTGCCCACTAGGGGACGTACATAGTCCAAGTGCCCGCCAGGTAACCTAGATAGTCCAAGTGCGCGCTAGGGTATGTACATAGTCCAAATGCCTGCTAGGAAACCTAGATAGTCCAAGTGCCCGCTATTTAACCTACATAGTCAAATTGCCCGCTAGTTAACCTAAGTAGTACAAATGTCTGATAGGGATCCTACATAATCCAAGTGCCCGCTAGGTAACCTACATAGTCCAAGTGCCCATTCGTTAACCTAGATAGTCAAAGTGCCCGCTAGGTAACCTAGACTGTCCAAGTGCAGGCTAGGTTACCTACATAGTCCAAGTGCACGTTCGTTAACCTAGATAGTCCAAGTGCCCGCTAGGTTACCTAGACAGTCCAAGTGCCCGGTAGTTAACCTACATAGTCCAAGTTCCCCATAGGGAACCATATAATCCAAGTGCCCGATAGGGAACCTACATAATCCAAGGGCCCTGTAGGGAACCTACATAGTCCATGTGCCCGATAGGCAACCTACATAGTCCAAGGGCCCGTTAGTTAACCTAGATTGTCAAAGTGCCTGCTAGTTAACCTAGATAGTCCAAGTGCCCGCTAGGTAACCTACATAGTCCAAGTTCCCGCTTGGTAACCTTAATAGTCCAAATGCCCGCTAGGGAAACTACATAGTCCAAGTGCCCGCTAGTTAACCTAGATAGTCAAAGTGCCTGCTAGTAAACCTACATAATCCATGGGCCCGCTAGTTAACCTACATAGTGCAAGGGCCCGCTAATTAACCTAGATCGTGCAAGTGTCCGCTAGTTAACCTACATATACCACGTGCCCGCTAGGTAACCTAGATAGTCCAAGTGCCCGCTAGGAATCCTTCATAATTCAAGTGCCTGCTAGGTAACCTAGATAGTCCAAGTGCCCGCTAGTTAACCTAGATAGTCCTAGTTCCCGTTAGTTAACCTAGATAGTCCAAGTGCCCACTAGGGGAGGTACATAGTCCAAGTGCCTGCTAGTTAACCTACATAGTCCAAGGTCCGTTAGTTAACCTAGATAGTCCAAGTGCCCGCTAGTTAACCTACATAGTACAAGGGCCCGCTAGTTAACCTAGATAGTCCAAGTGCCCGCTAGTTAACCTAGATAGTCAAAATGCCCGCTAGTTAACCTAAGTAGTACAAATGTCCGATAGGGATCCTACATAGTCCAAGTGCCCGCTAGTTAACCTACATATTCCATGTCCCCGCTAGGTAACCTAGACAGTCCAAGTGACCATTATGTTACCTACATAGTCCAAGTGCCCGCTAGGTAACCTAGATAGTCCAATTGCCCGCTAGTTAACCTACATAGTCCAAGTGCCTGCTAGTAAAATACATAGTCCAAGTGCCCACTAGGTAACCTACATAGCCCAAGTTCCCGTTCGTTAACCTAGGTAGTCCAAGTGCCCGCTGGTAACCTACATAGTCCAAGGGCCCGCTAGGTAACCTTAATAGTCCAAGTGTCTTCAAGTTACCCTACATAGTCCAAGTGCCCGCTAGGTAACCTACATAGTCCAAGTGCCCACTAGGTAACCTAAATAATCCAAATGCCCGCTAGGGAAACTACATAGTCCAAGTGCCCGCTAGTTAATCTAGATAGTCCAAGTGCCCGCTAGTAAACCTAGATAGTCCAAGGGCCCGCTAGTTAATCTAGATTGTCCAAGTGTCCACTAGTTAACCTAGATTGTCCAAGTGCCCGCTAGGGAACGTACATAGTCCAAGTGCCCGCTAGGTAATCTAGATAGTGCAAGTGCCCGGTAGTTAACCTACATAGTCCAAGTGCCCGCTAGGTAACCTAGATAGTCTAAGGGCCCGCTAGTTAACCTACATAGTCCAAGTGCCCGGTAGTTAACTTACATAGTTCAAGTGTCCGTAAGGAACATATATAGTCCAAGTGCCCGCTAGGGAACATACAGAGTCTAAGTGCCCGCTAGGGAACCTACGTAGTCCAAGTGCCCGCTAGGGAATCTACATAGTCCAAGGGCCCGCTAGTTAACGTAGATAGTCCAAGTGCCCGCTCTGGAACATACATAGTCCAAGTGCCCGCGAGGGAATCTACATAGTCCAAGGGCCCGCTACTTAATGTAGATATTCCATGTGCCGCTAGTTAATCAACATAGTCCAAGGGCCGGCTAGTTAACCTACATAGTCCAAGTACCCGCTAGTTAACCTAGATCGTCCAATTGCCCGCTAGTTAACATACATAGTCCAAGGGCCCGCTAGTTAACCTAAATAGTCAAAGGGCCCGCTAGTTAACCTACATCGTCCAAGGGCCCGCTAGTTAACCTAGATAGTCCAAGTGCCCCCTAGTTAACCTACATATTCCAAGTACCCTCTAGGTAACCTAGACAGTTCAAGTGACCACTAGGTTACCTACATAGTCCAAGTGCCCGTTCGTTAACCTACATAGTCCAAGTGCCCGCTAGGTAACCAATATACTCCAAATGCCCGCTAGGGACCCTAATAGTCCAAATGCCCGCTAGTTAACCTAGATAGTCCAAGTGCTCGCTAGTTAACATAGATAGTCCAAGTGCCCGCTAATTAACCTAGATAGACCCAGTGCCCGCTAGGGAACCTATCGAGTCCAAGTGACCGATAGGGAACCTACATTGTCCAAGAGCCCGCTAGTTAACATAGATAGTCCAAGTATCCGCTAGGAAACGTACATAGTCCAAGTGCCCGCTAGGTAACGTACATACTCCAAATGCCCGCTAAGTAACCTAGATAGTCCAAGTGCCCGCTAGGGAATGTACATATCCAAGTGCCCGCTAGGTAACCGAGATAGTACAAAAGCCCGCTAGGGAACCCACATAGTCTAAGTGCCCTTTAGGTAACCTAGATAGTCCAAATGCCCGCTAGGGAATCCACATAGTCCAAGTGCCCGCTAGGGAACGAATATAGTCCAAGTGCCCGCTAGGTAACCGAGATAGTACAAATGCCCGCTAGGGAACCCACATAGTCTAAGTGCCCTTTAGGTAACCTAGATAGTCCAAATGCCCGCTAGGGAACCCACATAGTCCAAGTGCCTGCTAGGGAACTTACATAGTCCAAGTGCCCGCAGAGGAACCTACATAGTCCAAGTGCCCGTTAGGGAACCTAGATGGACCAAGTGCCCGTAGGGAACATATAGTCCAAGTGCCCGCTAGGGAACCTATATAGTCAAAGTGCCCGCTAGGGAATATGTATTATGCAAGGGCCCGCTAGTTAACCTAGATAGTCGAAGTGCCCGATAGTTAACCTACATAGTCCAAGGTCAGCTAGTTAACCTAGATAGTCCAAGTGCCCGCTAGTTAACCTACATAGTCCAAGAACCTGCTAGTTAACCTAGATAGTCCAAGTGCCCGCTAGTTAACCTAGATATTCCAAGTGCCCGCTAGTTAACCTACATAGTCCAAGTGCCCGCTCTGGGACATATATAGTCCAAGTGCCTGTTAGTTAACCTAGATAATCCAAGTGCCCGCTAGTTAACCTAGATAGTCCAAGTGCCTTCTAGTTAACCTAAATAGTCCAAGTGCCCGCTAGGTAACCTACATAGTCCAAGTGCCCACTAGGTAACCTAAATAATCCAAATGCCCGCTAGGGAAACTACATAGTCCAAGTGCCCGCTAGTTAATCTAGATAGTCCAAGTGCCCGCTAGTAAACCTAGATAGTCCAAGGGCCCGCTAGTTAATCTAGATAGTCCAAGTGTCCGCTAGTTAACCTAGATTGTCCAAGTGCCCGCTAGGGAACGTACATAGTCCAAGTGCCCGCTAGGTAATCTAGATAGTGCAAGTGCCCGGTAGTTAACCTACATAGTCCAAGTGCCCGCTAGGTAACCTAGATAGTCTAAGGGCCCGCTAGTTAACCTACATAGTCCAAGTGCCCGGTAGTTAACTTACATAGTTCAAGTGTCCGTAAGGAACATATATAGTCCAAGTGCCCACTAGGGAACATACAGAGTCTAAGTGCCCGCTAGGGAACCTACGTAGTCCAAGTGCCCGCTAGGGAATCTACATAGTCCAAGGGCCCGCTAGTTAACGTAGATAGTCCAAGTGCCCGCTCTGGAACATACATAGTCCAAGTGCCCGCGAGGGAATCTACATAGTCCAAGGGCCCGCTACTTAATGTAGATATTCCATGTGCCGCTAGTTAATCAACATAGTCCAAGGGCCGGCTAGTTAACCTACATAGTCCAAGTACCCGCTAGTTAACCTAGATCGTCCAATTGCCCGCTAGTTAACATACATAGTCCAAGGGCCCGCTAGTTAACCTAAATAGTCAAAGGGCCCGCTAGTTAACCTACATCGTCCAAGGGCCCGCTAGTTAACCTAGATAGTCCAAGTGCCCCCTAGTTAACCTACATATTCCAAGTACCCGCTAGGTAACCTAGACAGTTCAAGTGACCACTAGGTTACCTACATAGTCCAAGTGCCCGTTCGTTAACCTACATAGTCCAAGTGCCCGCTAGGTAACCAATATACTCCAAATGCCCGCTAGGGACCCTAATAGTCCAAATGCCCGCTAGTTAACCTAGATAGTCCAAGTGCTCGCTAGTTAACATAGATAGTCCAAGTGCCCGCTAATTAACCTAGATAGACCCAGTGCCTGCTAGGGAACCTATCGAGTCCAAGTGACCGATAGGGAACCTACATTGTCCAAGTGCCCGCTAGTTAACATAGATAGTCCAAGTATCCGCTAGGAAACGTACATAGTCCAAGTGCCCGCTAGGTAACGTACATACTCCAAATGCCCGCTAAGTAACCTAGATAGTCCAAGTGCCCGCTAGGGAATGTACATAGTCCAAGTGCCCGCTAGGTAACCGAGATAGTCCAAATGCACGCTAGGGAACCCACCTAGTCCAAGTGCCCGCTAGGGAACGAACATAGTCCAAGTGCCGCTAGGTAACCGAGATAGTCCAAATGCCCGCTAGGGAACCCACATAGTCTAAGTGCCCTCTAGGTAACCTAGATAGTCCAAATGCCGCTAGGGAACCCACAAAGTCCAAGTGCCTGCTAGGGAACTTACATAGTCCAAGTGCCCGCAGAGGAACCTACATAGTCCAAGTGCCCGTTAGGGAACCTAGATGGACCAAGTGCCCGTAGGGAACATATAGTCCAAGTGCCCGCTAGGGAACCTATATAGTAAAAGTGCCCGCTAGGGAACATGTATTGTGCAAGTGCCCGCTAGTTAACCTAGATAGTCGAAGTGCCCGATAGTTAACCTACATAGTCCAAGGTCAGCTAGTTAACCTAGATAGTCCAAGTGCCCGCTAGTTAACCTACATAGTCCAAGAACCTGCTAGTTAACCTAGATAGTCCAAGTGCCCGCTAGTTAACCTACATAGTCCAAGGGCCCGCTAGTTAACCTACATAGTCCAAGGGCCCGCTAGTTAACCTAGATATTCCAAGTGCCCGCTAGTTAACCTACAGAGTCCAAGTGCCCGCTACGTAACCTAGATAGTCTAAGGGCCCGCTAGTTAACCTACATAGTCCAAGTGCCCGGTAGTTAACTTACATAGTTCAAGTGTCAGTAAGGAACATATATAGTCCAAGTGCCCGCTAGGGAACATACAGAGTCTAAGTGCCCGCTAGGGAACCTACGTAGTCCAACTGCCAGCTAGGGAATCTACATAGTCCAAGGGCCCGCTAGTTAACGTAGATAGTCCAAGTGCCCTCTCTGGAACATACATAGTCCAAGTGCCCGCTAGGGAATCTAGATAGTCCAAGGGCCCGCTACTTAATGTAGATCGTCCATGTGTCGCTAGTTAATCAACATAGTCCAAGGGCCCGCTAGTTAACCTACATAGTCCAAGTACCCGCTAGTTAACCTAGATCGTCCAAGTGCCCGCTAGTTAACCTACATAGTCCAAGGGCCCGCTAGTTAACCAACATCGTCCAAGGGCCCGCTAGTTAACCTAGATAGTACAAGTGCCCCCTAGTTAACCTACATACTCCAAGTGCCCGCTAGGTAACCTAGACAGTTCAAGTGACCACTAGGTTACCTACATAGTCCAAGTGCCCGTTCGTTAACCTACATAGTCCAAGTGCCCCCTAGTTAACCTACATACTCCAAGTGCCCGCTAGGTAACCTAGACAGTTCAAGTGACCACTAGGTTACCTACATAGTCCAAGTGCCCGTTCGTTAACCTACATAGTCCAAATGCCCACTAGGTAACCAATATACTCCAAATGCCCGCTAGGGACCCTAATAGTCCAAATGCCCGCTAGTTAACCTAGATAGTCCAAGTGCTCGCTAGTTAACATAGATAGTCCAAGTGCCCGCTAGTTAACCTAGGTAGACTTAGTGCCCGCTAGGTAACCTATCTAGTCCAAGTGCCCGATAGGGAAGCTACATTGTCCAAGTGCCCGCTAGTGAACATAGATAGTCCAAGTATCCGCTAGGAAATGTACATAGTCCAAGTGCCCGCTAGGTAACGTACATACTCCAAATGCCCGCTAAGTAACCTAGATAGTCCAAGTGCCCGCTAGGGAACGTACATAGTCCAAGTGCCCGCAAGGTAACCGAGATAGTCCAAATGCCCGCTAGGGAACCCACATAGTCCAAGTGCCCGTTAGGTAACATAGATAGTCCAAATGCCCGCTAGGGAACCCACATAGTCCAAGTGCCTGCTAGGGAACTTACATAGTCCAAGGGCCCGCTAGGTAACCTACATAGTCAAAGTGCCCGTTAGTTAACCTAGATAGTCCAAGTGCCCGCTTGGTAACCTAGATAGTCCAACAGCCCGGTAGGTAACCTACATACTCCAAGTACTCGCTAGGTAACATAGATAGTTCAAGTGCCAGGTAGGTAACCTAGATAGTCCAAGTGCCCGCTAGGTAACCAACAAAGTATAAGTGCCCGCTAGGTAATCTATATAGTGCAAATGCCCGTTAGGGAGCCTACATAGTCCAAATGCCCGCTTGGTAACCTGGATAGTCCAAGGGCCCGCTAGGTAACCTACATAGTCCTAGTGCCCCGTAGTTAACCTACATTCTCTAAGTGCCCGATAGGTAACCTACATAGTCCAAGTTCCCGCTAGGTAACCTACATAATCCAAATGCCCTCTAGTTAACCTACATAGTCCAAGTGCCCAATAGGGAACCTACATAATCCAAGTGCCCGCTAGGGAACCTACATAGTCCAAGTGCCCGTTAGGTAACCTAGATCGTCAAAATGCCCACCAGGAAACCCACATAGTCCAAGTGCCCGCTAGGGAACTTACATAGTCCAAGGGCCCGCTAGGGAACCTACATAGTCCAAGTGCCCGTTAGTGAACCTAGATAGTCCAAGTGCCCGCTTGGTAACCTAGATAGTCCATCAGACCGCTAGGTAACCTACCTACTCCAAGAACCCGCTAGGTAACGAAGATATTTCAAGTGCTAGCTAGGTAACCTACATAGTGCAAGTGTCCCCTAGTTAACCTACATGGTCCAAGTGCCCGCTAGTTTACATAGATAGTCCAAGTGCCCGCTAGGGAACGTACATAGTCCAAGTGCCCGCTAGGTAACCTAGATAGTGCAATTGCCCGGTAGTTAACCTACATAGTCCAAGTGCCCGCTAGGTAACCTAGATAGTCGAAGGGCCCGCTATTTAACCTACATAGTCCAAGTGCCCGGTAGTTAACTTACATAGTTCAAGTGTCCGTAAGGAACATATATAGTCCAAGTGCCCGCTAGGGAACCTACGTAGTCCAAGTGCCCGCTAGGGATTCTACATAGTCCACGGGCCCGCTACTTAATGTAGATAGTCCAAGAGCCGCTAGTTAATCAACATAGTCCAAGGGCCCGCTAGTTAACCTACATAGTCCAAGTACCCGCTAGTTAACCTAGATCGTCCAAGTGCCCGCTAGTTAACCTACATAGTCCAAGGGCCCGCTAGTTAACCTACAGAGTCCATGGGCCCGCTAGTTAACCAACATCGTCCAAGGGCCCGGTAGTTAACCTAGATAGTCCAAGTGCCCCCTAGTTAACCTACATACTCCAAGTGCCCGTTAGGTAACCTAGACAGTTCAAGTGACCACTAGGTTACCTACATAGTCCAAGTGCCCGTTCGTTAACCTACATAGTCCAAGTGCCCGCTAGGTAACCAATATACTCCAAATGCCCGCTAGGGACCCTAATAGTCCAAATGCCCGTTAGTTAACCTAGATAGTCCAAGTGCTCGCTAGTTAACATAGATAGTCCAAGTGCCCGCTAGTTAACCTAGATAGACCAAGTGCCCGCTAGGGAACCTACATTGTCCAAGTGCCCGCTAGTTAACATAGATAGTCCAAGTATCCGCTAGGAAACGTACATAGTCCAAGTGCCCGCTAGGTAACGAACATACTCCAAGTGCCCGTTAGGTAACCTAGATAGTCCAAATGCCCGCTAGGGAACCCACATAGTCCAAGTGCCTGCTAGGGAACTGACATACTCCAAGGGCCCGCTAGGGAACCTACATAGTCAAAGTGCCCGTTAGTTAACCTAGATAGTCCAAGTGCCCGCTTGGTAACCTAGATAGTCCAACAGCCCGGTAGGTACCCTACATACTCCAAGTCCCCTCTAGGTAACGTAGATAGTTCAAGTGCCAGCTAGGTAACCTAGATAGTCCAAGTGCCCGCTAGGTAACCTACAATGTCTAAGTGCCTGCTAGGTAATCTATATAGTCCAAATGCCCGTTAGGGAGCCTACATTGTCCAAATGCCCGCTAGGTAACCTAGATAGTCCAAGGGCCCGCTAGGTAACCTACATAGTCCTAGTGCCCCCTAGTTAACCTACATTCTCTAAGTGCCCGATAGGGAACCTACATAGTCCAAGTTCCCGCTAGGTAACCTACATAATCCAAATGCCCTCTAGTTAACCTACATAGTCCAAGTTCCCAATAGGGAACCTACATAATCCAAGTGCCCACTAGGGAACCTACATAGTCCAAGTGCCCGTTAGGTAACCTAGATCGTCCAAATGCCCGCCAGGAAACCCACATAGTCCAAGTGCCCGCTAGGGAACTTACATAGTCCAAGGGCCTGCTAGGGAACCTACGTAGTCCAAGTGCCCGTTAGTGAACCTAGATAGTCCAAGTGCCCGCTTGGTAAGCTAGATAGTCCAACAGACCGCTAGGTAACTTACATACTCCAAGAACCCGCTAGGTATCGTAGATATTTCAAGTGCTAGCTAGGTAACCTAGATAGTCCAAGTGCCCGCTAGGTAACCTACAGAGTCTAAGTGCCCGCTAGGTTATCTATATAGTTCAAATGCCTGCTAGGGAACCTACATAGTCCAAATGCCCGCTAGGTAACCTAGATAATTCAAGTGCCTGCTAATTTACCTATATCTTCCAAGTGCCCGCTAGTTAACCTAGATCGTCCAAGTGCCCACTAGTTAACCTACATAGTCAATGGGCCCGCTAGTTAACCTACATAGTGCAAGAGCCCGCTAGTTAACCTAGATCGTGCAAGTGTCCGCTAGTTAACCTACATTGTCCAAGTGTCTCTTAGCTAACCTAGATAGTCCAAGTGCCCGCTAGGTAACCTATATAGTCTAAATGCCCGCTAGTGAACCTACATATTCCAAGTGCCTGCTAGTTAACCTAGATCGTCCAATTGTCCGCTAGTTAACCTACATAGTCCAAGTGCCCGCTCTGGAACATACATAGTCCAAGTGCCTGTTAGTTTAACCTAGATAATCCAAGTGCCCGCTACTTAACCTAGACAGTCCAAGTGCCCGCTAGTTAACCTTGATAGTCCAAGTGCCTTCCAGTTAACCTAAATATTCCAAGTGCCCACAAGGTAACCTACATAGTCCAAGTGCCCACTAGGTAACCTAAATAATTCAAATGCCTGCTAGGGAAACTACATAGTCCAAGTGCCCGCTAGTTAACCTAGATAGTCCAAGGGGCCGCTAGTTAATCTAGATAGTCCAAGTGCCCGCTAGGGGACGTACATAGTCCAAGGGCCCGCTAGGTAACCTAGATAGTCCAAGTGCCCACTAGGGTATGTACATAGTTCAAGTGCCCGCTAGGTAACCTAGATTGTCAAAGTGTCCGCTAGTTAACCTACATAGTCCAAGTGCCCGCTAGGTAACCTAGATAGTCCAAGGTCCTGCTAGTTAACCTACATAGTCCAATGCCCGATAGGGAACCTATATAGTCCAAGTGCCCGCTGAGGAACCTACATAGTCCAAGTACCTGATAGGGAACCTAGATATTCCAAGTGCCCGGTAGTTAACCTACATAGTCAAAGTGCCCTTAGGGAACCTATATAGTCCAAGTGCCCGCAAGGGAACCTACATATTCAAATTGCCCGCTAGGGAACCTGCATTGTACAAGTGCCCGCTAATCAACCTAGATAGTCCAAGTGCCCGCTAGTTAACCTAGATAGTCCAAGTGCCCGCTAGTTAACCTTTATCATCCAAGTGCCCGCTAGTTAACCTACATAGTCCAATGCCTGATAGGGAACCTACATAGTCCAATTGCCCGCAGAGGAACCTACATAGTCCAAGTGCCCGTTAGGGAACCTAGATAGTCCAAGTGCCCGTAGGGAACCTATATAGTGCAAGTGCCCGCTAGGGAACCTACATAGTCAAAGTGCCCGCTAGGGAACCTGCATTGTGCAAGTGCCCGCTAGTTAACCTAGATAGTCCATGTGCCCGCTAGTTAACCTACATAGTCCAAGGGCCCGCTAGTTAACCTACATAGTCCAAGGGCCCGCTAGTTAACCTAGATATTCCAAGTGCCCGCTAGTTAACCTACATAGTCCAAGTCCCCGTTAGGTAACCTAGATAGTACAAGTGCCCGCAAGGTAACCTACATAGTCCAAGTGCCCACTAGGTAACCTAGATATTCCAATTTCCTGTTAGCTAAGCTATATAATCCAAGTGCCCGCTAGGTAACCTACATAGTCCAAGTGCCCTTTCGTTAACCTAGATAGTCCAAGTGCCCGCTAGGTAACCTATATAATCCAAGGGCCCGATAGGTAACCTACATAGTCCAAGTGCCCCTTAAGAAACCAAGATAGTCCAAGTGCCCGTTAGGTAACCTAGATAGTCCAAGTGCCCGCTAGGTAACCTACATAGTCCAAGTTCCCGCTAGGTAACCTAGATAGTCCAAGTGCCCGTTACCTAACCTAGATAATCCAATTGCCGGCTATGCAACATACATAGTCCAAGTGCCCATTCGTTAACGTAGAAGTCCATGTGCCCCCTAGGTAACCTACATAGTCCAAATGCCCGTTCGGTAACCTAGATAGTCCAAGTGTCCGCGAATTAACCTACATAGTCCAAGTGCCCGCTAGGTAACCTAGATAGTGCAAGTGCCCGCTAGTTAACCTAGATAGTCTAAGTGCCCGTTCGTTAACCTAGATAGTCCAAGTGCCTGCTAGGTAACCTAGACTGTCCAAGTCCCTGCTTGGTAACTTACATAGTCCAAATGCCCGTTCGTTAACCTACATAATCCAAGGGCCCACTATTTAACCTAGATCGTCCAAGTGTCTTTGGTCCAAGTGCCCGCAAGGTAACCTATATAGTCCAAGTTCCAGCTATGTAACCTAGATAGTCCAAGGGCCCGCTAGTTAACCAACATAGTCCAAGTGCCCGCTAGGTAAACTAGATAGTCCAAGTGCCCGCTAAAGAACCTACATAGTCCAAGTGCACGCTAGTTAACCCAGATAGTCCAAGTGCCCGCTAGTTAACCTAGATAGTCCGAGTGCCGCTAGGTAACCTACATAGTTCAAGTGTCCCCTAGTTAACCTACATAGTCCAAGTGCCCGCTAGTTAACATAGATAGTCCAAGTGCCCGCTAGGGAACGTACATTGTCCAAGTGCCCGCTAGGTAACCTAGATAGTGCAAGTGCCCGGTAGTTAACCCAGATAGTCCAAGTGCCCGCTAGTTAACCTACAGAGTCCAAGTGCCCGCTACGTAACCTAGATAGTCTAAGGGCCCGCTAGTTAACCTACATAGTCCAAGTGCCCGGTAGTTAACTTACATAGTTCAAGTGTCAGTAAGGAACATATATAGTCCAAGTGCCCGCTAGGGAACATACAGAGTCTAAGTGCCCGCTAGGGAACCTACGTAGTCCAACTGCCCGCTAGGGAATCTACATAGTCCAAGGGCCCGCTAGTTAACGTAGATAGTCCAAGTGCCCTCTCTGGAACATACATAGTCCAAGTGCCCGCTAGGGAATCTAGATAGTCCAAGGGCCCGCTACTTAATGTAGATCGTCCATGTGTCGCTAGTTAATCAACATAGTCCAAGGGCCCGCTAGTTAACCTACATAGTCCAAGTACCCGCTAGTTAACCTAGATCGTCGAAGTGCCCGCTAGTTAACCTACATAGTCCAAGGGCCCGCTAGTTAACCAACATCGTCCAAGGGCCCGCTAGTTAACCTAGATAGTACAAGTGCCCCCTAGTTAACCTACATACTCCAAGTGCCCGCTAGGTAACCTAGACAGTTCAAGTGACCACTAGGTTACCTACATAGTCCAAGTGCCCGTTCGTTAACCTACATAGTCCAAGTGCCCCCTAGTTAACCTACATACTCCAAGTGCCCGCTAGGTAACCTAGACAGTTCAAGTGACCACTAGGTTACCTACATAGTCCAAGTGCCCGTTCGTTAACCTACATAGTCCAAGTGCCCGCTAGGTAACCAATATACTCCAAATGCCCGCTAGGGACCCTAATAGTCCAAATGCCCGCTAGTTAACCTAGATAGTCCAAGTGCTCGCTAGTTAACATAGATAGTCCAAGTGCCCGCTAGTTAACCTAGGTAGACTTAGTGCCCGCTAGGTAACCTATCTAGTCCAAGTGCCCGATAGGGAAGCTACATTGTCCAAGTGCCCGCTAGTTAACATAGATAGTCCAAGTATCCGCTAGGAAATGTACATAGTCCAAGTGCCCGCTAGGTAACGTACATACTCCAAATGCCCGCTAAGTAACCTAGATAGTCCAAGTGCCCGCTAGGGAACGTACATAGTCCAAGTGCCCGCAAGGTAACCGAGATAGTCCAAATGCCCGCTAGGGAACCCACATAGTCCAAGTGCCCGTTAGGTAACATAGATAGTCCAAATGCCCGCTAGGGAACCCACATAGTCCAAGTGCCTGCTAGGGAACTTACATAGTCCAAGGGCCCGCTAGGTAACCTACATAGTCAAAGTGCCCGTTAGTTAACCTAGATAGTCCAAGTGCCCGCTTGGTAACCTAGATAGTCCAACAGCCCGGTAGGTAACCTACATACTCCAAGTACTCGCTAGGTAACATAGATAGTTCAAGTGCCAGGTAGGTAACCTAGATAGTCCAAGTGCCCGCTAGGTAACCAACAAAGTATAAGTGCCCGCTAGGTAATCTATATAGTGCAAATGCCCGTTAGGGAGCCTACATAGTCCAAATGCCCGCTTGGTAACCTGGATAGTCCAAGGGCCCGCTAGGTAACCTACATAGTCCTAGTGCCCCGTAGTTAACCTACATTCTCTAAGTGCCCGATAGGTAACCTACATAGTCCAAGTTCCCGCTAGGTAACCTACATAATCCAAATGCCCTCTAGTTAACCTACATAGTCCAAGTGCCCAATAGGGAACCTACATAATCCAAGTGCCCACTAGGGAACCTACATAGTCCAAGTGCCCGTTAGGTAACCTAGATCGTCAAAATGCCCGCCAGGAAACCCACATAGTCCAAGTGCCCGCTAGGGAACTTACATAGTCCAAGGGCCCGCTAGGGAACCTACATAGTCCAAGTGCCCGTTAGTGAACCTAGATAGTCCAAGTGCCCGCTTGGTAACCTAGATAGTCCATCAGACCGCTAGGTAACCTACCTACTCCAAGAACCCGCTAGGTAACGAAGATATTTCAAGTGCTAGCTAGGTAACCTACATAGTGCAAGTGTCCCCTAGTTAACCTACATGGTCCAAGTGCCCGCTAGTTAACATAGATAGTCCAAGTGCCCGCTAGGGAACGTACATAGTCCAAGTGCCCGCTAGGTAACCTAGATAGTGCAATTGCCCGGTAGTTAACCTACATAGTCCAAGTGCCCGCTAGGTAACCTAGATAGTCGAAGGGCCCGCTATTTAACCTACATAGTCCAAGTGCCCGGTAGTTAACTTACATAGTTCAAGTGTCCGTAAGGAACATATATAGTCCAAGTGCCCGCTAGGGAACCTACGTAGTCCAAGTGCCCGCTAGGGATTCTACATAGTCCACGGGCCCGCTACTTAATGTAGATAGTCCAAGAGCCGCTAGTTAATCAACATAGTCCAAGGGCCCGCTAGTTAACCTACATAGTCCAAGTACCCGCTAGTTAACCTAGATCGTCCAAGTGCCCGCTAGTTAACCTACATAGTCCAAGGGCCCGCTAGTTAACCTACAGAGTCCATGGGCCCGCTAGTTAACCAACATCGTCCAAGGGCCCGGTAGTTAACCTAGATAGTCCAAGTGCCCCCTAGTTAACCTACATACTCCAAGTGCCCGTTAGGTAACCTAGACAGTTCAAGTGACCACTAGGTTACCTACATAGTCCAAGTGCCCGTTCGTTAACCTACATAGTCCAAGTGCCCGCTAGGTAACCAATATACTCCAAATGCCCGCTAGGGACCCTAATAGTCCAAATGCCCGTTAGTTAACCTAGATAGTCCAAGTGCTCGCTAGTTAACATAGATAGTCCAAGTGCCCGCTAGTTAACCTAGATAGACCAAGTGCCCGCTAGGGAACCTACATTGTCCAAGTGCCCGCTAGTTAACATAGATAGTCCAAGTATCCGCTAGGAAACGTACATAGTCCAAGTGCCCGCTAGGTAACGAACATACTCCAAGTGCCCGTTAGGTAACCTAGATAGTCCAAATGCCCGCTAGGGAACCCACATAGTCCAAGTGCCTGCTAGGGAACTTACATACTCCAAGGGCCCGCTAGGGAACCTACATAGTCAAAGTGCCCGTTAGTTAACCTAGATAGTCCAAGTGCCCGCTTGGTAACCTAGATAGTCCAACAGCCCGGTAGGTACCCTACATACTCCAAGTCCCCTCTAGGTAACGTAGATAGTTCAAGTGCCAGCTAGGTAACCTAGATAGTCCAAGTGCCCGCTAGGTAACCTACAATGTCTAAGTGCCTGCTAGGTAATCTATATAGTCCAAATGCCCGTTAGGGAGCCTACATTGTCCAAATGCCCGCTAGGTAACCTAGATAGTCCAAGGGCCCGCTAGGTAACCTACATAGTCCTAGTGCCCCCTAGTTAACCTACATTCTCTAAGTGCCCGATAGGGAACCTACATAGTCCAAGTTCCCGCTAGGTAACCTACATAATCCAAATGCCCTCTAGTTAACCTACATAGTACAAGTTCCCAATAGGGAACCTACATAATCCAAGTGCCCACTAGGGAACCTACATAGTCCAAGTGCCCGTTAGGTAACCTAGATCGTCCAAATGCCCGCCAGGAAACCCACATAGTCCAAGTGCCCGCTAGGGAACTTACATAGTCCAAGGGCCCGCTAGGGAACCTACGTAGTCCAAGTGCCCGTTAGTGAACCTAGATAGTCCAAGTGCCCGCTTGGTAAGCTAGATAGTCCAACCGACCGCTAGGTAACTTACATACTCCAAGAACCCGCTAGGTATCGTAGATATTTCAAGTGCTAGCTAGGTAACCTAGATAGTCCAAGTGCCCGCTAGGTAACCTACAGAGTCTAAGTGCCCGCTAGGTTATCTATATAGTTCAAATGCCTGCTAGGGAACCTACATAGTCCAAATGCCCGCTAGGTAACCTAGATAATTCAAGTGCCTGCTAATTTACCTATATCTTCCAAGTGCCCGCTAGTTAACCTAGATCGTCCAAGTGCCCACTAGTTAACCTACATAGTCAATGGGCCCGCTAGTTAACCTACATAGTGCAAGAGCCCGCTAGTTAACCTAGATCGTGCAAGTGTCCGCTAGTTAACCTACATTGTCCAAGTGTCTCTTAGCTAACCTAGATAGTCCAAGTGCCCGCTAGGTAACCTATATAGTCTAAATGCCCGCTAGTGAACCTACATATTCCAAGTGCCTGCTAGTTAACCTAGATCGTCCAATTGTCCGCTAGTTAACCTACATAGTCCAAGTGCCCGCTCTGGAACATACATAGTCCAAGTGCCTGTTAGTTTAACCTAGATAATCCAAGTGCCCGCTACTTAACCTAGACAGTCCAAGTGCCCGCTAGTTAACCTTGATAGTCCAAGTGCCTTCCAGTTAACCTAAATATTCCAAGTGCCCACAAGGTAACCTACATAGTCCAAGTGCCCACTAGGTAACCTAAATAATTCAAATGCCCGCTAGGGAAACTACATAGTCCAAGTGCCCGCTAGTTAACCTAGATAGTCCAAGGGCCCGCTAGTTAATCTAGATAGTCCAAGTGCCCGCTAGGGGACGTACATAGTCCAAGGGCCCGCTAGGTAACCTAGATAGTCCAAGTGCCCACTAGGGTATGTACATAGTTCAAGTGCCCGCTAGGTAACCTAGATTGTCAAAGTGTCCGCTAGTTAACCTACATAGTCCAAGTGCCCGCTAGGTAACCTAGATAGTCCAAGGTCCTGCTAGTTAACCTACATAGTCCAATGCCCGATAGGGAACCTATATAGTCCAAGTGCCCGCTGAGGAACCTACATAGTCCAAGTACCTGATAGGGAACCTAGATATTCCAAGTGCCCGGTAGTTAACCTACATAGTCAAAGTGCCCTTAGGGAACCTATATAGTCCAAGTGCCCGCAAGGGTACCTACATATTCAAATTGCCCGCTAGGGAACCTGCATTGTACAAGTGCCCGCTAATCAACCTAGATAGTCCAAGTGCCCGCTAGTTAACCTAGATAGTCCAAGTGCCCGCTAGTTAACCTTTATCATCCAAGTGCCCGCTAGTTAACCTACATAGTCCAATGCCTGATAGGGAACCTACATAGTCCAATTGCCCGCAGAGGAACCTACATAGTCCAAGTGCCCGTTAGGGAACCTAGATAGTCCAAGTGCCCGTAGGGAACCTATATAGTGCAAGTGCCCGCTAGGGAACCTACATAGTCAAAGTGCCCGCTAGGGAACCTGCATTGTGCAAGTGCCCGCTAGTTAACCTAGATAGTCCATGTGCCCGCTAGTTAACCTACATAGTCCAAGGTCAGTTAGTTAAACTAGATAGTCCAAGTGCCCGCTACTTAACCTACATAGTCCAAGAACCCGCTAGTTAACCTAGATAGTCCAAGTGCCCGCTAGTTAACCTACATACTCCTAGGGCCTGCTAGTTAACCTAGATATTCCAAGTACCCGCTAGTTAACCTAGATCGTCCAAGTGTCCAGTAGTTAACCTACATAGTCCATGTTCCCGTTAGGTAACCTAGATAGTACATGTCCCCGCAAGGTAACCTACATAGTCCAAGTGCCCGCCAGGTAACCAAGATATTCCAAGTTCCTGTTAGCTAACCTATATAATCCAAGTGCCCGCTAGGTAACCTACAGAGTCCAAGTGCCCTTTCGTTAACCTAGATAGTCCAAGTGCTCGGTAGGTAACCTACATAGTCAAAGGATCCGCTAGGTAACCTATATAGTCCAAGTGCCCGTTACCTAACCCAGATAGTCCAATTGCCCGCTATGCAACACACATAGTCCAAGTGCCTGCTAGTTAACCTATATAGTCCAAGTGTCCGCTAGGTAACCTAGATAGTCCAAGTGCCCGCTAGGTAACTTACATATTCCAAATTCCTGCTAGGCAACCTAGATAGTCCAAGTGCCCGTTCGTTAACCTACATAGCCAAGTGCCCGCTAGGTAACCTAGACAGTCCAACTGTCTGGTAGGTAACCTACATAGTCCAAATGCCCGTTCCTTAACCTACATAGTCCAAGGGCCCACTAGTTAACCTAGATCGTCTAAGTGTCCTCTAGTTAACCTATATCGTCCAACTGCACGCTAGTAAACCTACATAGTCCAAGTGTCCCCTAGTTAACCTACATAGTCCAAGTGCCCGGTAGATAACATAGATAGTCCAAGTGCCCACTACTTAATATAGATAGTCCAAGTGCCCGCTAGGGAACGTACATAGTCCAAGTGCCCGCTAGGTAACCTAGATAGTGCATGTGCCCGGTAGTTAACCTACATAGTCCAAGTGCCCGCTAGGTAACCTAGATAGTCCAAGGGCCCGCTAGGTAACCTACATAGTCCAAGTGCCCGGTAGTTAACTTACATACTCCAAGTGCCAGCTCTGGAACCTACATAGTCCAAGTGCCTGCTATGAACCTACATAGTTCAAGTGTCCGTAGGGAACATATAGAATCCAAGTACCCGCTAGGGAATCTACATAGTCCAAGGGCCCGCTAGTTAACGTAGATAGTCCAAGTGCCGCTAGATAATCTACATAGTCCAAGGGCCCACTTGTTAACCTACATAGTCCAAGTACCCGCTAGTTAGCCTAGCTCGTCCAAGTGCACGCTAGTTAACCTACATAGTCCAAGGGCCCGCTAGTTAACCAATATAGTCCAAGTGCCCGCTAGGGAACATACATAGACAAAGTGCCTGCTAGGTAACCTAGACAGTCCAAGTGCCCGCTAGGTTACCTACATAGTCCAAGTGCACGTTCGTTAACCTAGATATTCCAAGTCCCGCTGGTAACCTACATAGTCCAAGGGCCCGCTAGGTAACCTTGATAGTCCAAGTGCCTTCTAGTTAACGTACATAATCCTAGTGCCCGATAGGTAACCTACATAGTCCAAGTGCCCGATAGGGAACCTACATAATTCAAGTGCCCGCTAGGGAATTTACATAGTCCAAGGGCCCTCTAGGGAACCTACATTATCCAAGGGCCCGTTAGTTAACCTAGATAGTCCAAGTGCCTGCTTGGTAACCTAGATAGTCCAACAACCCACTAGGTAACCTACATACTCCAAGAACTCACTAGGTAACGTAGATAGCCCAAGTGCCCGCTATGGAACGTACATAGTCCAAGTGCCCGCTAGGTAACCTAGATAGTCCAAGTGCCCTCTTGTTAACCAACATAGTCCAAGTGCCTCCTAGGTAAACTACATAGTCCAAGTGCCCACTAGGTAACCTAGACTGTCCAATTGCCCCCTAGTTAACCTAGACAGTCCAAGTACCCGATAGGGAACCTACATAGTCCAAGTGCTCGCTAGGGAACCTACATAGTCCAAGTGCTCGCTAGGCAACCTACATAGTCCAACTGCCCGCTATGTAAACTAGATAGTCCAATTGCCCGTTAGCTAACCTAGATAGTCGAAGTGTCCGCTAGTTAACCTACATAGTCCAAGTGCCCGTTCGTTAACGTAGATAGGCCAAGTGCCTGCTAGGTAACCTAGACAGTCCAAGTGCCCGCTAGATTACCTACATAGTCCAAGTGCACGTTCGTTAACCTAGATAGTCAAAGTGCCTGCTAGGTAACCTAAATAGTCCAAGTGCCCACTAGGGAACCTACATAGTCCAATTGCCCGCTAGGTAACCTAGATAGTCCAATTGCCCGTTCGCTAACCTATATAGTCGAAGTGTCCGCTAGTTAACCTACATAGTCCAAGTGCCCGTTCGTTAACGTAGATAGGTCAAGTGCCTGCTAGGTAACCTAGACAGTCCAAGTGCCCACTAGGTTACCTACATAGTCCAAGTGCACGTTCGTTAACCTAGATATTCCAAGTCCCGCTGGTAACCTACATAGTCCAAGGGCCCGCTAGGTAACCTTGATAGTCCAAGTGCCTTTTAGTTAACCTACATAGTCCAAGTGCCCGATAGGGAACCTACATAATTCAAGTGCACGCTAGGGAACCTACATAGTCCAAGTGTCCGTTAGGTAACTTAGATAGTCCAAATGCCCGCCAGGAAACCCACATAGTCCAAGTGCCCGCTAGGGAACTTACATAGTCCAAGGGCCTGCAAGGGAGCCTACATAATCCAAGGGCCCGTTAGTTAACCTAGATAGTCCAAGTGCCCGCTTAGTAACCTAGATAGTCCAACAGCCCGCTAGGTAACCTACATACTCCAAGAACCCACTAGGTAACGTAGATAGTTCAAGTGCCAGCTAGGTAACCTAGATAGTCCAAGTGCCCGCTAAGGTAACCTACAAAATCTATGGGCCCGCTAGGTTATCTATATAGTCCAAATGCCCACTAGGGTATCTACATAGTCCAAGGGCCCGTTGGTTAACGTAGATAGTCCAAGTGCCGCAAATTAATCTACATAGTCCAAGGGCCTGCTAGTTAACCTACATAGTCCAAGTACCCGCTAGTTAACCTAGATCGACCAAGTGCCCGCTAGGTAACCTATATAATCCAAGGGCCCACTAGTTAACCTAGATCGTCCAAGTACCCGCTAGGTAACCTACAAAATCTAAGGGCCCGCTAAGTTATCTATATAGTCCAAATGCCCACTAGTGTATCTACATAGTCCAAGGGCCCGCTGCTTAACGTAGATAGTCCAAGTGCCGCTAGTTAATCTACATAGTCCAAGGGCCCGCTAGTTAAACAACATAGTCAATGGGCCCACTAGTTAACCTACATAGTGCAAGAGCCCGCTAGTTAACCTAGATCGTGCAAGTGTCTGTTAGTTAACCTACATAGTCCAAGTGCCAGTTAGCTAACCTAGATAGTGCAAGGGCCCGCTAGTTGACTTACATAGTCCAAGTGCCCGCTAGTTAACCTAGATAGTCCCAGTGCCCATTAGTTAACCTAGAGTGTCCAAGTGCCCACTAGGGGATGTACTTAGTCCAAGTTCACGTTAGCTAACCTAGATAGTCCAAGTGCCCGCTAGTTAACATTGATCATCCAAGTGCTCGCTAGTTAACATTGATCATCCAAGTGCCCGCTAGTTAACCTAGATAGTCCAAGTGCACGCTAGTTAACCTAGATAGTCCAAGTGCCCGCTAGGGAACCTACATATTCAAAGTGCCCGCTAGGGAACCTACATAGTCCAAGTGCCCTCTAGTTAACCTAGATCGTCCAAGTGCCCGCTAGTTAACCTACATAGTCCAAGGGCCCGCTAGTTAACCTACGTTGTCCAAGGTCCTCTAGTTAACCTAAATAGTCCAAGTGCCCGCTAGGTAACATAAGTAGTCCAAATGTCTGATAGGAATCCTACATAGTCCAAGTGCCCGCTAGGTAACCTACATAGTCCAAGTGCCCGCTAGGAAATCTACATAGTCGAAGTGCTCGCTAGTTAACCTACATAGTCCAAGTGCCCGCTATGTAACCTAGATTGTCAAAGTGCCCGTTGGGTAACCTAGATAGTCCAAGTGCCCGCTAGGTAACTTATATTGTCCAAGTTCCCGCTAGGTAACCTACATACTCAAATTGCCAGTTACCTAACCTAGATAGTCCAAGTGCCCGCTGAGCAACCTATATAGTCCAAGTGCCCGTTCGTTAACCTAGAAGTCCAAGTGCCCACTAGGTAACCTAGACAGTCCAAGGGCCCGCTAGGTTACCTGCATATTCCAAGTGCCCGTTCGTTAACTTAGAGAGTCCAAGTGCCCACTAGGTAACCTATATAGTCCAAGTGCCCGCTAGGTAACCTAGATAGTCCAAGGGCCGGCTAGTTAACCTACATAATCCAAGGGCTCACTTGTTAACTTTGATAGTCCAAGTGCCCGCTAGTTAACCTAGATCGTCCAAGTGCCCGCTAGTTAACCTAGATTGCTCAAGTGCCCGCTAGGGATCCTTCATAATCCAAGTGCCTGCTAGGTAACCTAGATAGTCCAAGTGCTCGCTAGTTAACCTAGATAGTCCTAGTGCCCGTTAGTTAACCTAGATAGTCCAATTGCCCACTAGGGGACGTACATAGTCCACGTGCCCGCCAGGTAACCTAGATAGTCCAAGTGCGCGCTAGGGTATGTACATAGTCCAAGTGCCTGCTAGGAAACCTAGATAGTCCAAGTGCCCGCTATTTAACCTACATAGTCAAATTGCCCGCTAGTTAACCTAAGTAGTACAAATGTCGGATAGGGATCCTACATAATCCAAGTGCCCGCTAGGTAACCTACATAGTCCAAGTGCCCATTCGTTAACCTAGATAGTCAAAGTGCCCGCTAGGTAACCTAGACTGTCCAAGTGCAGGCTAGGTTACCTACATAGTCCAAGTGCACGTTCGTTAACCTAGATAGTCCAAGTGCCCGCTAGGTTACCTAGACAGTCCAAGTGCCCGCTAGTTAACCTACATAGTCCAAGTGCCTGCTAGTAAAATACATAGTCCACGTGCCCACTAGGTAACCTACATAGCCCAAGTTCCCGTTCGTTAACCTAAGTAGTCCAAGTGCCCGCTGGTAACCTACATAGTCCAAGGGCCCGCTAGGTAACCTTAATAGTCCAAGTGTCTTCAAGTTACCCTACATAGTCCAAGTGCCCACTAGGTAACCTAAATAATCCAAATGCCCGCTAGGGAAACTACATAGTCCAAGTGCCCGCTAGTCAATCTAGATAGTCCAAGTGCCCGCTAGTAAACCTAGATAGTCCAAGGGCCCGCTAGTTAATCTAGATAGTCCAAGTGCCCGCTAGGTAACCTAGACAGTCCAAGGGCCCGCTAGGTTACCTGTATATTCCAAGTGCCCGTTCGTTAACTTAGAGAGTCCAAGTGACCACTAGGTAACCTATATAGTCCAAGTGCCCGCTAGGTAACCTAGATAGTCCAAGGGCCGGCTAGTTAACCTACATAGTCCAAGGGCTCACTTGTTAACTTTGATAGTCCAAGTGCCCGCTAGTTAACCTAGATCGTCCAAGTGCCCGCTAGTTAACCTAGATTGCTCAAGTGCCCGCTAGGGATCCTTCATAATCCAAGTGCCTGCTAGGTAACCTAGATAGTCCAAGTGCTCGCTAGTTAACCTAGATAGTCCTAGTGCCCGTTAGTTAACCTAGATAGTCCAATTGCCCACTAGGGGACGTACATAGTCCAAGTGCCCGCCAGGTAATCTAGATAGTCCAAGTGCGCGCTAGGGTATGTACATAGTCCAAGTGCCTGCTAGGAAACCTAGATAGTCCAAGTGCCCGCTATTTAACCTACATAGTCAAATTGCCCGCTAGTTAACCTAAGTAGTACAAATGTCTGATAGGGATCCTACATAATCCAAGTGCCCGCTAGGTAACCTACATAGTCCAAGTGCCCATTCGTTAACCTAGATAGTCAAAGTGCCCGCTAGGTAACCTAGACTGTCCAAGTGCAGGCTAGGTTACCTACATAGTCCAAGTGCACGTTCGTTAACCTAGATAGTCCAAGTGCCCGCTAGGTTACCTAGACAGTCCAAGTGCCCGCTAGTTAACCTACATAGTCCAAGTTCTCGATAGGGAACCATATAATCCAAGTGCCCGATAGGGAACCTACATAATCCAAGGGCCCTGTAGGGAACCTACATAGTCCATGTGCCCGATAGGCAACCTACATAGTCCAAGGGCCCGTTAGTTAACCTAGATTGTCAAAGTGCCTGCTAGTTAACCTAGATAGTCCAAGTGCCCGCTAGGTAACCTACATAATCCAAGTTCCCGCTTGGTAACCTTAATAGTCCAAATGCCCGCTAGGGAAACTACATAGTCCAAGTGCCCACTAGTTAACCTAGATAGTCAAAGTGCCTGCTAGTAAACCTACATAATCCATGGGCCCGCTAGTTAACCTACATAGTGCAAGGGCCCGCTAGTTAACCTAGATCGTGCAAGTGTCCGCTAGTTAACCTACATAGTCCACGTGCCCGCTAGGTAACCTAGATAGTCCAAGTGCCCGCTAGGAATCCTTCATAATTCAAGTGCCTGCTAGGTAACCTAGATAGTCCAAGTGCCCGCTACTTAACCTAGATAGTCCTAGTTCCCGTTAGTTAACCTAGATAGTCAAAGTGCCCGCTAGTTAACCTAAGTAGTACAAATGTCCGATAGGGATCCTACATAGTCCAAGTGCCCGCTAGTTAACCTACATAGTCCATGTCCCCGCTAGGTAACCTAGACAGTCCAAGTGACCATTATGTTACCTACATAGTCCAAGTGCCCGCTAGGTAACCTAGATAGTCCAATTGCCCGCTAGTTAACCTACATAGTCCAAGTGCCTGCTAGTAAAATACATAGTCCAAGTGCCCACTAGGTAACCTACATAGCCCAAGTTCCCGTTCGTTAACCTAGGTATTCCAAGTGCCCGCTGGTAACCTACATAGTCCAAGGGCCCGCTAGGTAACCTTAATAGTCCAAATGTCTTCAAGTTACCCTACATAGTCCAAGTGCCCGCTAGGTAACCTACATAGTCCAAGTGCCCACTAGGTAACCTAAATAATCCAAATGCCCGCTAGGGAAACTACATAGTCCAAGTGCCCGCTAGTTAATCTAGATAGTCCAAGTGCCCGCTAGTAAACCTAGATAGTCCAAGGGCCCGCTAGTTAATCTAGATAGTCCAAGTGTCCGCTAGTTAACCTAGATTGTCCAAGTGCCCGCTAGGGAACGTACATAGTCCAAGTGCCCGCTAGGTAATCTAGATAGTGCAAGTGCCCGGTAGTTAACCTACATAGTCCAAGTGCCCGCTAGGTAACCTAGATAGTCTAAGGGCCCGCTAGTTAACCTACATAGTCCAAGTGCCCGGTAGTTAACATACATAGTTCAAGTGTCCGTAAGGAACATATATAGTCCAAGTGCCCACTAGGGAACAAACAGAGTCTAAGTGCCCGCTAGGGAACCTACGTAGTCCAAGTGCCCGCTAGGGAATCTACATAGTCCAAGGGCCCGCTAGTTAACGTAGATAGTCCAAGTGCCCGCTCTGGAACATACATAGTCCAAGTGCCCGCGAGGGAATCTACATAGTCCAAGGGCCCGCTACTTAATGTAGATATTCCATGTTCCGGTAGTTAATCAACATAGTCCAAGTGCCGGCTAGTTAACCTACATAGTCCAAGTACCCGCTAGTTAACCTAGATCGTCCAATTGCCCGCTAGTTAACATACATAGTCCAAGGGCCCGCTAGTTAACCTAAATAGTCAAAGGGCCCGCTAGTTAACCTACATCGTCCAAGGGCCAGCTAGTTAACCTAGATAGTCCAAGTGCCCCCTAGTTAACCTACATATTCCAAGTACCCGCTAGGTAACCTAGACAGTTCAAGTGACCACTAGGTTACCTACATAGTCCAAGTGCCCGTTCGTTAACCTACATAGTCCAAGTGCCCGCTAGGTAACCAATATACTCCAAATACCCGCTAGGGACCCTAATAGTCCAAATGCCCGCTAGTTAACCTAGATAGTCCAAGTGCTCGCTAGTTAACATAGATAGTCCAAGTGCCCGCTAATTAACCTAGATAGACCCAGTGCCCGCTAGGGAACCTATCGAGTCCAAGTGCCCGATAGGGAAGCTACATTGTCCAAGTGCCCGCTAGTTAACATAGATAGTCCAAGTATCCGCTAGGAAACGTACATAGTCCAAGTGCCCGCTAGGTAACGTACATACTCCAAATGCCCGCTAAGTAACCTAGATAGTCCAAGTGCCCGCTAGGGAATGTACATAGTCCAAGTGCCCGCTAGGTAACCGAGATAGTCCAAATGCCCGCTAGGGAACCCACATAGTCCAAGTGTCCGCTAGGGAACGAACATAGTCCAAGTGCCCGCTAGGTAACCGAGATAGTCCAAATGCCCGCTAGGGAACCCACATAGTCTAAGTGCCCTTTAGGTAACCTAGATAGTCCAAATGCCCGCTAGGGAACCCACATAGTCCAAGTGCCTGCTAGGGAACTTACATAGTCCAAGTGCCCGCAGAGGAACCTACATAGTCCAAGTGCCCGTTAGGGAACCTAGATGGACCAAGTGCCCGTAGGGAACATATAGTCCAAGTGCCCGCTAGGGAACCTATATAGTCAAAGTGCCCGCTAGGGAACATATATTGTGCAAGTGCCCGCTAGTTAACCTAGATAGTCGAAGTGCCCGATAGTTAACCTACATAGTCCAAGGTCAGCTAGTTAACCAAGATAGTCCAAGTGCCCGCTAGTTAACCTACATAGTCCAAGAACCTGCTAGTTAACCTAGATAGTCCAAGTGCCCGCTAGTTAACCTACATAGTCCAAGGGCCCGCTAGTTAACCTACATAGTCCAAGGGCCCGCTAGTTAACCTAGATATTCCAAGTGCCCGCTAGTTAACCTACATAGTCCAAGTCCCCGTTAGGTAACCTAGATAGTACAAGTGCCCGCAAGGTAACCTACATAGTCCAAGTGCCCACTAGGTAACCTAGATATTCCAATTTCCTGTTAGCTAAGGTATATAATCCAAGTGCCCGCTAGGTAACCTACATAGTCTAAGTGCCCTTTCGTTAACCTAGATAGTCCAAGTGCCCGCTAGGTAACCTATATAATCCAAGGGCCCGCTAGGTAACCTACATAGTCCAAGTGCCCCTTAAGAAACCAAGATAGTCCAAGTGCCCGTTAGGTAACCTAGATAGTCCGAGTGCCCGCTAGGTAACCTACATAGTCCAAGTTCCCGCTAGGTAACCTAGATAGTCCAAGTGCCCGTTACCTAACCTAGATAATCCAATTGCCGGCTATGCAACATACATAGTCCAAGTGCCCATTCGTTAACGTAGAAGTCCATGTGCCCCCTAGGTAACCTACATAGTCCAAATGCCCGTTCGGTAACCTAGATAGTCCAAGTGTCCGCGAATTAACCTACATAATCCAAGTGCCCGCTAGGTAACCTAGATAGTGCAAGTGCCCGCTAGTCAACCTAGATAGTCTAAGTGCCCGTTCGTTAACCTAGATAGTCCAAGTGCCTGCTAGGTAACCTAGACTGTCCAAGTCCCTGCTTGGTAACTTACATAGTCCAAATGCCCGTTCGTTAACCTACATAATCCAAGGGCCCACTATTTAACCTAGATCGTCCAAGTGTCTTTGGTCCAAGTGCCTGCAAGGTAACCTATATAGTCCAAGTTCCAGCTATGTAACCTAGATAGTCCAAGGGCCCGCTAGTTAACCAACATAGTCCAAGTGCCCGCTAGGTAAACTAGATAGTCCAAGTGCCCGCTAAAGAACCTACATAGTCCAAGTGCACGCTAGTTAACCCAGATAGTCCAAATGCCCGCTAGTTAACCTAGATAGTCCGAGTGCCGCTAGGTAACCTACATAGTTCAAGTGTCCCCTAGTTAACCTACATAATCCAAGTGCCCGCTAGTTAACATAGATAGTCCAAGTGCCCGCTAGGGAACGTACATTGTCCAAGTGCCCGCTAGGTAACCTAGATAGTGCAAGTGCCCGGTAGTTAACCCAGATAGTCCAAGTGCCCGCTAGTTAACCTACAGAGTCCAAGTGCCCGCTACGTAACCTAGATAGTCTAAGGGCCCGCTAGTTAACCTACATAGTCCAAGTGCCCGGTAGTTAACTTACATAGTTCAAGTGTCAGTAAGGAACATATATAGTCCAAGTGCCCGCTAGGGAACATACAGAGTCTAAGTGCCCGCTAGGGAACCTACGTAGTCCAACTGCCCGCTAGGGAATCTACATAGTCCAAGGGCCCGCTAGTTAACGTAGATAGTCCAAGTGCCCTCTCTGGAACATACATAGTCCAAGTGCCCGCTAGGGAATCTAGATAGTCCAAGGGCCCGCTACTTAATGTAGATCGTCCATGTGTCGCTAGTTAATCAACATAGTCCAAGGGCCCGCTAGTTAACCTACATAGTCCAAGTACCCGCTAGTTAACCTAGATCATCCAAGTGCCCGCTAGTTAACCTACATAGTCCAAGGGCCCGCTAGTTAACCAACATCGTCCAAGGGCCCGCTAGTTAACCTAGATAGTACAAGTGCCCCCTAGTTAACCTACATACTCCAAGTGCCCGCTAGGTAACCTAGACAGTTCAAGTGACCACTAGGTTACCTACATAGTCCAAGTGCCCGTTCGTTAACCTACATAGTCCAAGTGCCCCCTAGTTAACCTACATACTCCAAGTGCCCGCTAGGTAACCTAGACAGTTCAAGTGACCACTAGGTTACCTACATAGTCCAAGTGCCCGTCCGTTAACCTACATAGTCCAAGTGCCCGCTAGGTAACCAATATACTCCAAATGCCCGCTAGGGACCCTAATAGTCCAAATGCCCGCTAGTTAACCTAGATAGTCCAAGTGCTCGCTAGTTAACATAGATAGTCCAAGTGCCCGCTAGTTAACCTAGGTAGACTTAGTGCCCGCTAGGTAACCTATCTAGTCCAAGTGCCCGATAGGGAAGCTACATTGTCCAAGTGCCCGCTAGTTAACATAGATAGTCCAAGTATCCGCTAGGAAATGTACATAGTCCAAGTGCCCGCTAGGTAACGTACATACTCCAAATGCCCGCTAAGTAACCTAGATAGTCCAAGTGCCCGCTAGGGAACGTACATAGTCCAAGTGCCCGCAAGGTAACCGAGATAGTCCAAATGCCCGCTAGGGAACCCACATAGTCCAAGTGCCCGTTAGGTAACCTAGATAGTCCAAATGCCCGCTAGGGAACCCACATAGTCCAAGTGCCTGCTAGGGAACTTACATAGTCCAAGGGCCCGCTAGGTAACCTACATAGTCAAAGTGCCCGTTAGTTAACCTAGATAGTCCAAGTGCCCGCTTGGTAACCTAGATAGTCCAACAGCCCGGTAGGTAACCTACATACTCCAAGTACTCGCTAGGTAACGTAGATAGTTCAAGTGCCAGGTAGGTAACCTAGATAGTCCAAGTGCCCGCTAGGTAACCAACAAAGTATAAGTGCCCGCTAGGTAATCTATATAGTGCAAATGCCCGTTAGGGAGCCTACATAGTCCAAATGCCCGCTTGGTAACCTGGATAGTCCAAGGGCCCGCTAGGTAACCTACATAGTCCTAGTGCCCCGTAGTTAACCTACATTCTCTAAGTGCCCGATAGGTAACCTACATAGTCCAAGTTCCCGCTAGGTAACCTACATAATCCAAATGCCCTCTAGTTAACCTACATAGTCCAAGTGCCCAATAGGGAACCTACATAATCCAAGTGCCCGCTAGGGAACCTACATAGTCCAAGTGCCCGTTAGGTAACCCAGATCGTCAAAATGCCCGCCAGGAAACCCACATAGTCCAAGTGCCCGCTAGGGAACTTACATAGTCCAAGGGCCCGCTAGGGAACCTACATAGTCCAAGTGCCCGTTAGTGAACCTAGATAGTCCAAGTGCCCGCTTGGTAACCTAGATAGTCCATCAGACCGCTAGGTAACCTACCTACTCCGAGAACCCGCTAGGTAACGAAGATATTTCAAGTGCTAGCTAGGTAACCTACATAGTGCAAGTGTACCCTAGTTAACCTACATGGTCCAAGTGCCCGCTAGTTAACATAGATAGTCCAAGTGCCCGCTAGGGAACGTACATAGTCCAAGTGCCCGCTAGGTAACCTAGATAGTGCAATTGCCCGGTAGTTAACCTACATAGTCCAAGTGCCCGCTAGGTAACCTAGATAGTCGAAGGGCCCGCTATTTAACCTACATAGTCCAAGTGCCCGGTAGTTAACTTACATAGTTCAAGTGTCCGTAAGGAACATATATAGTCCAAGTGCCCGCTAGGGAACCTACGTAGTCCAAGTGCCCGCTAGGGATTCTACATAGTCCACGGGCCCGCTATTTAATGTAGATAGTCCAAGAGCCGCTAGTTAATCAACATAGTCCAAGGGCCCGCTAGTTAACCTACATAGTCCAAGTACCCGCTAGTTAACCTAGATCGTCCAAGTGCCCGCTAGTTAACCTACATAGTCCAAGGGCCCGCTAGTTAACCTACAGAGTCCATGGGCCCGCTAGTTAACCAACATCGTCCAAGGGCCCGGTAGTTAACCTAGATAGTCCAAGTGCCCCCTAGTTAACCTACATACTCCAAGTGCCCGTTAGGTAACCTAGACAGTTCAAGTGACCACTAGGTTACCTACATAGTCCAAGTGCCCGTTCGTTAACCTACATAGTCCAAGTGCCCGCTAGGTAAACAATATACTCCAAATGCCCGCTAGGGACCCTAATAGTCCAAATGCCCGTTAGTTAACCTAGATAGTCCAAGTGCTCGCTAGTTAACATAGATAGTCCAAGTGCCCGCTAGTTAACCTAGATAGACCAAGTGCCCGCTAGGGAACCTACATTGTCCAAGTGCCCGCTAGTTAACATAGATAGTCCAAGTATCCGCTAGGAAACGTACATAGTCCAAGTGCCCGCTAGGTAACGAACATACTCCAAGTGCCGGCTAAGTATCCTAGATAGTCCAAATGCCTGCTAGGGAACACACATAGTCCAAGTGCCCGTTAGGTAACCTAGATAGTCCAAATGCCCGCTAGGGAACCCACATAGTCCAAGTGCCTGCTAGGGAACTTACATACTCCAAGGGCCCGCTAGGGAACCTACATAGTCAAAGTGCCCGTTAGTTAACCTAGATAGTCCAAGTGCCCGCTTGGTAACCTAGATAGTCCAACAGCCCGGTAGGTACCCTACATACTCCAAGTCCCCTCTAGGTAACGTAGATAGTTCAAGTGCCAGCTAGGTAACCTAGATAGTCCAAGTGCCCGCTAGGTAACCTACAATGTCTAAGTGCCTGCTAGGTAATCTATATAGTCCAAATGCCCGTTAGGGAGCCTACATTGTCCAAATGCCCGCTAGGTAACCTAGATAGTCCAAGGGCCCGCTAGGTAACCTACATAGTCCTAGTGCCCCCTAGTTAACCTACATTCTCTAAGTGCCCGATAGGGAACCTACATAGTCCAAGTTCCCGCTAGGTAACCTACATAATCCAAATGCCCTCTAGTTAACCTACATAGTCCAAGTGCCCAATAGGGAACCTACATAATCCAAGTGCCCACTAGGGAACCTACATAGTCCAAGTGCCCGTTAGGTAACCTAGATCGTCCAAATGCCCGCCAGGAAACCCACATAGTCCAAGTGCCCGCTAGGGAACTTACATAGTCCAAGGGCCCGCTAGGGAACCTACGTAGTCCAAGTGCCCGTTAGTGAACCTAGATAGTCCAAGTGCCCGCTTGGTAAGCTAGATAGTCCAACAGACCGCTAGGTAACTTACATACTCCAAGAACCCGCTAGGTATCGTAGATATTTCAAGTGCTAGCTAGGTAACCTAGATAGTCCAAGTGCCCGCTAGGTAACCTACAGAGTCTAAGTGCCCGCTAGGTTATCTATATAGTTCAAATGCCTGCTAGGGAACCTACATAGTCCAAATGCCCGCTAGGTAACCTAGATAATTCAAGTGCCTGCTAATTTACCTATATCTTCCAAGTGCCCGCTAGTTAACCTAGATCGTCCAAGGGCCCACTAGTTAACCTACATAGTCAATGGGCCCGCTAGTTAACCTACATAGTGCAAGAGCCCGCTAGTTAACCTAGATCGTGCAAGTGTCCGCTAGTTAACCTACATTGTCCAAGTGTCTCTTAGCTAACCTAGATAGTCCAAGTGCCCGCTAGGTAACCTATATAGTCTAAATGCCCGCTAGTGAACCTACATATTCCAAGTGCCTGCTAGTTAACCCAGATCGTCCAATTGTCCGCTAGTTAACCTACATAGTCCAAGTGCCCGCTCTGGAACATACATAGTCCAAGTGCCTGTTAGTTTAACCTAGATAATCCAAGTGCCCGCTACTTAACCTAGACAGTCCAAGTGCCCGCTAGTTAACCTTGATAGTCCAAGTGCCTTCCAGTTAACCTAAATATTCCAAGTGCCCGCAAGGTAACCTACATAGTCCAAGTGCCCACTAGGTAACCTAAATAATTCAAATGCCCGCTAGGGAAACTACATAGTCCAAGTGCCCGCTAGTTAACCTAGATAGTCCAAGGGGCCGCTAGTTAATCTAGATAGTCCAAGTGCCCGCTAGGGGACGTACATAGTCCAAGGGCCCGCTAGGTAACCTAGATAGTCCAAGTGCCCACTAGGGTATGTACATAGTTCAAGTGCCCGCTAGGTAACCTAGATTGTCAAAGTGTCCGCTAGTTAACCTACATAGTCCAAGTGCCCGCTAGGTAACCTAGATAGTCCAAGGTCCTGCTAGTTAACCTACATAGTCCAATGCCCGATAGGGAACCTATATAGTCCAAGTGCCTGCTGAGGAACCTACATAGTCCAAGTACCTGATAGGGAACCTAGATATTCCAAGTGCCCGGTAGTTAACCTACATAGTCAAAGTGCCCTTAGGGAACCTATATAGTCCAAGTGCCCGCAAGGGAACCTACATATTCAAATTGCCCGCTAGGGAACCTGCATTGTACAAGTGCCCGCTAATCAACCTAGATAGTCCAAGTGCCCGCTAGTTAACCTAGATAGTCCAAGTGCCCGCTAGTTAACCTTTATCATCCAAGTGCCCGCTAGTTAACCTACATAGTCCAATGCCTGATAGGGAACCTACATAGCCCAATTGCCCGCAGAGGAACCTACATAGTCCAAGTGCCCGTTAGGGAACCTAGATAGTCCAAGTGCCCGTAGGGAACCTATATAGTGCAAGTGCCCGCTAGGGAACCTACATAGTCAAAGTGCCCGCTAGGGAACCTGCATTGTGCAAGTGCCCGCTAGTTAACCTAGATAGTCCATGTGCCCGCTAGTTAACCTACATAGTCCAAGGTCAGTTAGTTAAACTAGATAGTCCAAGTGCCCGCTACTTAACCTACATAGTCCAAGAACCCGCTAGTTAACCTAGATAGTCCAAGTGCCCGCTAGTTAACCTACATACTCCTAGGGCCTGCTAGTTAACCTAGATATTCCAAGTACCTGCTAGTTAACCTAGATCGTCCAAGTGTCCAGTAGTTAACCTACATAGTCCATGTTCCCGTTAGGTAACCTAGATAGTACATGTCCCCGCAAGGTAACCTACATAGTCCAAGTGTCCGCCAGGTAACCAAGATATTCCAAGTTCCTGTTAGCTAACCTATATAATCCAAGTTCCCGCTAGGTAATCTACAGAGTCCAAGTGCCCTTTCGTTAACCTAGATAGTCCAAGTGCTCGGAAGGTAACCTACATAGTCAAAGGATCCGCTAGGTAACCTATATAGTCCAAGTGCCCGTTACCTATCCCAGATAGTCCAATTGCCCGCTATGCAACACACATAGTCCAAGTGCCCGCTAGTTAACCTATATAGTCCAAGTGTCCGCTAGGTAACCTAGGTAGTCCAAGTGCCCGCTAGGTAACTTACATATTCCAAATTCCTGCTAGGCAACCTAGATAGTCCAAGTGCCCGTTCGTTAACCTACATAGCCAAGTGCCTGCTAGGTAACCTAGACAGTCCAACTGTCTGCTAGGTAACCTACATAGTCCAAATGCCCGTTCCTTAACCTACATAGTCCAAGGGCCCACTAGTTAACCTAGATCGTCTAAGTGTCCTCTAGTTAACCTATATAGTCCAAATGCACGCTAGTAAACCTACATAGTCCAAGTGTCCCCTAGTTAACCTACATAGTCCAAGTGCCCGGTAGATAACATAGATAGTCCAAGTGCCCACTACTTAATATAGATAGTCCAAGTGCCCGCTAGGGAACATACATAGTCCAAGTGCCCGCTAGGTAACCTAGATAGTGCATGTGCCCGGTAGTTAACCTACATAGTCCAAGTGCCCGCTAGGTAACCTAGATAGTCCAAGGGCCCGCTAGGTAACCTACATAGTCCAAGTGCCCGGTAGTTAACTTACATACTCCAAGTGCCAGCTCTGGAACCTACATAGTCCAAGTGCCTGCTAGGGAACCTACATAGTTCAAGTGTCCGTAGGGAACATATAGAATCCAAGTACCCGCTAGGGAATCTACATAGTCCAAGGGCCCGCTAGTTAACGTAGATAGTCCAAGTGCCGCTAGATAATCTACATAGTCCAAGGGCCCACTTGTTATCCTACATAGTCCAAGTACCCGCTAGTTAGCCTAGCTCATCCAAGTGCACGCTAGTTAACCTACATAGTCCAAGGGCCCGCTAGTTAACCAATATAGTCCAAGTGCCCGCTAGGGAACATACATAGACAAAGTGCCCGCTAGGGAACCTACATAGTCCAAGTGCCCGCTAGTTAACCAGGATCATCAAAATTCCCTCTAGTTAACTTACATAGTCCTAAGGCCTGCTAGTTAACCTACATAGAGCCAGGGCCCGATAGTTAACCTTGATAGTCCAAGTGCCCGCTAGTTAACCTACATAGTCCAAGTTCCCGCTAGGTAACCTAGACACTCCAAGTGACCATTAGGTTACCTACATAGTCCAAGTGCCCGTTCGTTAACCTACATAGTCCAAGTGCCCGCTAGGTAACGTAGATAGCCCAAGTGCCCGCTAGGGAACGTACATAGTCCAAGTGCCCGCTAGGTAACCTAGATAGTCCAAGTGCCCTCTTGTTAACCAACATAGTCCAAGTGCCTCCTAGGTAAACTACATAGTCCAAGTGCCCACTAGGTAACCTAGACTGTCCAATTGCCCCCTAGTTAACCTAGACAGTCCAAGTACCCGATAGGGAACGTACATAGTCCAAGTGCTCGCTAGGGAACCTACATAGTTCAAGTGCTCGCTAGGCAACCTACATAGTCCAAGTGACCGCTAGGTAACCTAGATAGTCCAATTGCCCGTTAGCTAACCTAGATAGTCGAAGTGTCCGCTAGTTAACCTACATAGTCCAAGTGCCCGTTCGTTAACGTAGATAGGCCAAGTGCCTGCTAGGTAACCTAGACAGTCCAAGTGCCCGCTAGATTACCTACATAGTCCAAGTGCACGTTCGTTAACCTAGATAGTCAAATTGCCTGCTAGGTAACCTAAATAGTCCAAGTGCCCGCTAGGGAACCTACATAGTCCAAGTGCCCGCTAGGTAACCTAGATAGTCCAATTGCCCGTTAGCTAACCTAGATAGTCGAAGTGTCCGCTAGTTAACCTACATAGTCCAAGTGCCCGTTCGTTAACGTAGATAGGTCAAGTGCCTGCTAGGTAACCTAGACAGTCCAAGTGCCCGCTAGGTTACCTACATAGTCCAAGTGCACGTTCGTTAACCTAGATATTCCAAGTCCCGCTGGTAACCTACATAGTCCAAGGGCCCGCTAGGTATCCTTGATAGTCCAAGTGCCTTCTAGTTAACGTACATAATCCTAGTGCCCGATAGGTAACCTACATAGTCCAAGTGCCCGATAGGAAATCTACATAATTCAAGTGCCCGCTAGGGAATTTACATAGTCCAAGGGCCCTCTAGGGAACCTACATTATCCAAGGGCCCGTTAGTTAACCTAGATAGTCCAAGTGCCTGCTTGGTAACCTAGATAGTCCAACAGCCCGCTAGGTAACCTACATACTCCAAGAACTCACTAGGTAACGTAGATAGCCCAAGTGCCCGCTATGGAACGTACATACTCCAAGTGCCCGCTAGGTAACCTAGATAGTCCAAGTGCCCTCTTGTTAACCAACATAGTCCAAGTGCCTCCTAGGTAAACCACATAGTCCAAGTGCCCACTAGGTAACCTAGACTGTCCAATTGCCCCCTAGTTAACCTAGACAGTCCAAGTACCCGATAGGGAACCTACATAGTCCAAGTGCTCGCTAGGGAACCTACATAGTCCAAGTGCTCGCTAGGCAACCTACATAGTCCAACTGCCCGCTATGTAACCTAGATAGTCCAATTGCCCGTTAGCTAACCTAGATAGTCGAAGTGTCCGCTAGTTAACCTACATAGTCCAAGTGCCCGTTCGTTAACGTAGATAGGCCAAGTGCCTGCTAGGTAACCTAGACAGTCCAAGTGCCCGCTAGATTACCTACATAGTCCAAGTGCACGTTCGTTAACCTAGATAGTCAAAGTGCCTGCTAGGTAACCTAAATAGTCCAAGTGCCCACTAGGGAACCTACATAGTCCAATTGCCCGCTAGGTAACCTACATAGTGCAATTGCCCGTTCGCTAACCTATATAGTCGAAGTGTCCGCTAGTTAACCTACATAGTCCAAGTGCCCGTTCGTTAACGTAGATAGGTCAAGTGCCTGCTAGGTAACCTAGACAGTCCAAGTGCCCACTAGGTTACCTACATAGTCCAAGTGCACGTTCGTTAACCTAGATATTCCAAGTCCCGCTGGTAACCTACATAGTCCAAGGGCCCGCTAGGTAACCTTGATAGTCCAAGTGCCTTTTAGTTAACCTACATAGTCCAAGTGCTCGATAGGGAACCTACATAATTCAAGTGCCCGCTAGGGAACCTCCATAGTCCAAGTGTCCGTTAGGTAACTTAGATAGTCCAAATGCCCGCCAGGAAACCCACATAGTCCAAGTGCCCGCTAGGGAACTTACATAGTCCAAGGGCCCGCAAGGGAGCCTACATAATCCAGGGGCCCGTTAGTTAACCTAGATAGTCCAAGTGCCCGCTTGGTAACCTAGATAGTCCAACAGCCCGCTAGGTAACCTACATACTCCAAGAACCCACTAGGTAACGTAGATAGTTCAAGTGCCAGCTAGGTAACCTAGATAGTCCAAGTGCCCGCTAAGGTAACCTACAAAATCTAAGGGCCCGCTAGGTTATCTATATAGTCCAAATGCCCACTAGGGTATCTACATAGTCCAAGGGCCCGTTGGTTAACGTAGATAGTCCAAGTGCCGCTAATTAATCTACATAGTCCAAGGACCTGCTCCTTAACCTACATAGTCCAAGTACCCGCTAGTTAACCTAGATCGACCAAGTGCCCGCTAGGTAACCTATATAATCCAAGGGCCCACTAGTTAACCTAGATCGTCCAAGTACCCGCTAGGTAACCTACAAAATCTAAGGGCCCGCTAGGTTATCTATATAGTCCAAATGCCCACTAGTGTATCTACATAGTCCAAGGGCCCGCTGCTTAACGTAGATAGTCCAAGTGCCGCTAGTTAATCTACATAGTCCAAGGGCCCGCTAGTTAAACAACATAGTCAATGGGCCCACTAGTTAACCTACATAGTGCAAGAGCCCGCTAGTTAACCTAGATCGTGCAAGTGTCTGTTAGTTAACCTACATAGTCCAAGTGCCAGTTAGCTAACCTAGATAGTGCAAGGGCCCGCTAGTTGACTTACATAGTCCAAGTGCCCGCTAGTTAACCTAGATAGTCCCAGTGCCCATTAGTTAACCTAGAGTGTCCAAGTGCCCACTAGGGGATGTACTTAGTCCAAGTTCACGTTAGCTAACCTAGATAGTCCAAGTGCCCGCTAGTTAACATTGATCATCCAAGTGCTCGCTAGTTAACATTGATCATCCAAGTGCCCGCTAGTTAACCTAGATAGTCCAAGTGCACGCTAGTTAACCTAGATAGTCCAAGTGCCCGCTAGGGAACCTACATAGTCAAAGTGCCCGCTAGGGAACCTACATAGTCCAAGTGCCCTCTAGTTAACCTAGATTGTCCAAGTGCCCGCTAGTTAACCTACATAGTCCAAGGGCCCGCTAGTTAACCTACGTTGTCCAAGGTCCTCTAGTTAACCTAAATAGTCCAAGTGCCCGCTAGGTAACATAAGTAGTCCAAATGTCTGATAGGAATCCTACATAGTCCAAGTGCCCGCTAGGTAACCTACATAGTCCAAGTGCCCGTTCGTTAACCTAGACAGTCCAAGTGCCCGCTAGGAAATCTACATAGTCGAAGTGCTCGCTAGTTAACCTACATAGTCCAAGTGCCCGCTATGTAACCTAGATAGTCAAAGTGCCCGTTGGGTAACCTAGATAGTCCAAGTGCCCGCTAGGTAACTTATATTGTCCAAGTTCCCGCTAGGTAACCTACATACTCAAATTGCCAGTTACCTAACCTAGATAGTCCAAGTGCCCGCTGAGCAACCTACATAGTCCAAGTGCCCGTTCGTTAACCTAGAAGTCCAAGTGCCCGCTAGGTAACCTAGACAGTCCAAGGGCCCGCTAGGTTACCTGCATATTCCAAGTGCCCGTTCGTTAACTTAGAGAGTCCAAGTGCCCACTAGGTAACCTATATAGTCCAAGTGCCCGCTAGGTAACCTAGATAGTCCAAGGGCCGGCTAGTTAACCTACATAGTCCAAGGGCTCACTTGTTAACTTTGATAGTCCAAGTGCCCGCTAGTTAACCTAGATCGTCCAAGTGCCCGCTAGTTAACCTAGATTGCTCAAGTGCCCGCTAGGGATCCTTCATAATCCAAGTGCCTGCTAGATAACCTAGATAGTCCAAGTGCTCGCTAGTTAACCTAGATAGTCCTAGTGCCCGTTAGTTAACCTAGATAGTCTAATTGCCCACTAGGGGACGTACATAGTCCAAGTGCCCGCCAGGTAACCTAGATAGTCCAAGTGCGCGCTAGGGTATGTACATAGTCCAAGTGCCTGCTAGGAAACCTAGATAGTCCAAGTGCCCGCTATTTAACCTACATAGTCAAATTGCCCGCTAGTTAACCTAAGTAGTACAAATGTCTGATAGGGATCCTACATAATCCAAGTGCCCGCTAGGTAACCTACATAGTCCAAGTGCCCATTCGTTAACCTAGATAGTCAAAGTGCCCGCTAGGTAACCTAGACTGTCCAAGTGCAGGCTAGGTTACCTACATAGTCCAAGTGCACGTTCGTTAACCTAGATAGTCCAAGTGCCCGCTAGGTTACCTAGACAGTCCAAGTGCCCGCTAGTTAACCTACATAGTCCAAGTTCCCGATAGGGAACCATATAATCCAAGTGCCCGATAGGGAACCTACATAATCCAAGGGCCCTGTAGGGAACCTACATAGTCCATGTGCCCGATAGGCAACCTACATAGTCCAAGGGCCCGTTAGTTAACCTAGATTGTCAAAGTGCCTGCTAGTTAACCTAGATAGTCCAAGTGCCCGCTAGGTAACCTACATAGTCCAAGTTCCCGCTTGGTAACCTTAATAGTCCAAATGCCCGCTAGGGAAACTACATAGTCCAAGTGCCCGCTAGTTAACCTAGATAGTCAAAGTGCCTGCTAGTAAACCTACATAATCCTTGGGCCCGCTAGTTAACCTACATAGTGCAAGGGCCCGCTAGTTAACCTAGATCGTGCAAGTGTCCGCTAGTTAACCTACATATACCACGTGCCCGCTAGGTAACCTAGATAGTCCAAGTGCCCGCTAGGAATCCTTCATAATTCAAGTGCCTGCTAGGTAACCTAGATAGTCCAAGTACCCGCTAGTTAACCTAGATAGTCCTAGTTCCCGTTAGTTAACCTAGATAGTCCAAGTGCCCACTAGGGGACGTACATAGTCCAAGTGCCTGCTAGTTAACCTACATAGTCCAAGGTCCGTTAGTTAACCTAGATAGTCCAAGTGCCCGCTAGTTAACCTACATAGTACAAGGGCCCGCTAGTTAACCTAGATAGTCCAAGTGCCCGCTAGTTAACCTAGATAGTCAAAGTGCCCGCTAGTTAACCTAAGTAGTACAAATGTCCGATAGGGATCCTACATAGTCCAAGTGCCCGCTAGTTAACCTACATAGTCCATGTCCCCGCTAGGTAACCTAGACAGTCCAAGTGACCATTATGTTACCTACATAGTCCAAGTGCCCGCTAGGTAACCTAGATAGTCCAATTGCCCGCTAGTTAACCTACATAGTCCAAGTGCCTGCTAGTAAAATACATAGTCCAAGTGCCCACTAGGTAACCTACATAGCCCAAGTTCCCGTTCGTTAACCTAAGTAGTCCAAGTGCCCGCTGGTAACCTACATAGTCCAAGGGCCCGCTAGGTAACCTTAATAGTCCAAGTGTCTTCAAGTTACCCTACATAGTCCAAGTGCCCACTAGGTAACCTAAATAATCCAAATGCCCGCTAGGGAAACTACATAGTCCAAGTGCCCGCTAGTTAATCTAGATAGTCCAAGTGCCCGCTAGTAAACCTAGATAGTCCAAGGGCCCGCTAGTTAATCTAGATAGTCCAAGTGTCCGCTAGTTAACCTAGATTGTCCAAGTGCCCGCTAGTTAACCTAGATAATCCAAGGGCCCGCTAGTTAATCCAGATAGTCCAAGTGCCCGCTAGTTAACCTAGATAATCCAAGTGTCCGCTAGTTAACCTAGATCGTCCAAGTGCCCGCTAGTTAACCTACATAATCCAAGTGCCCAATAGTTAACCTACATAGTCCAAGGACCCTCTAGTTAACCTAGATAGTTCAAGTGCCCGCTAGGGGACGTACATAGTCCAAGTGCTCGCTAGGCAACCTACATAGTCCAAGTGCCCGTTAGTTAACCTAGATAGTCCAAGTGCCCGCTACTTAACCTACATAGTCCCAGTTCCCGCTAGGTAACGTAGACAGTCTAAGTGAGCATTAGGTTACCTACATAGTCCAAGTGCCCGTTCGTTAACCTACATAGTCCAAGTGCCCGCTAGGTAACGTAGATAGCCCAAGTGCCCGCTAGGGAATGTACATAGTCCAAGTGCCCGCTAGGTAACCTAGATAGTCCAAGTGCCCGCTAGTTAACCAACATAGTCCAAGTGCCTCCTAGGTAAACTACATAGTCCAAGTACCCACTAGGTAACCTAGACTGTCCAATTGCCCCCTAGTTAACCTAGACAATCCAAGTACCGATAGGGAACCTACATAGTCCAAGTGCTCACTAGGGAACCTACATAGTCCAAATGCTCGCTAGGCAACCTACATAGTCCAAGTGCCCGCTAGGTAACCTAGATAGTCCAAGTGCCCTTTCGTTAACCTACATAGTCCAAGGGCCCGATAGGTAACCTATATAGTCCAAGTGCCCGCTAAGAAACCAAGATAGTCCAAGTGCCCGTTAGGTAACGTAGATAGTCCAAGTGCCCGCTAGGTAACCTACATAGTCCAAGTTCCCGCTAGGTAACCTAGATAGTCCAAGTGCCCGTTACCTAACCTAGATAATCCAATTGCCCGCTATGCAACATACATAGTCCAAGTGCGCATTCGTTAACCTAGAAGTCCAAGTGCCCGCTATGTAACCTACATAGTCCAAATGCCCGTTCGTAACCTAGATAGTCCAAGTGCCTGCTAATTAACCTACATAATCCAAGTGCCCGCTAGGTAACCTAGATAGTCCATGTGTCCGCTAGTTAACCTAGATTGTCCAAGTGCCCGCTAGTTAACCTAGATAATCCAAGGGCCCGCTAGTTAATCTAGATAGTCCAAGTGCCCGCTAGTTAACCTAAATAGTCCAAGTGCCCGCTAGGTAACATAAGTAGTCCAAATGTCTGATAGGAATCCTACATAGTCCAAGTGCCCGCTAGGTAACCTACATAGTCCAAGTGCCCGTTCGTTAACCTAGACAGTCCAAGTGCCCGCTAGGATATCTACATAGTCCAAGTGCTCGCTAGTTAACCTACATAGTCCAAGTGCCCGCTATGTAACCTAGATAGTCAAAGTGCCCGTTGGGTAACCTAGATAGTCCAAGTGCCCGCTAGGTAACTTATATTGTCCAAGTTCCCGCTAGGTAACCTACATACTCAAATTGCCAGTTACCTAACCTAGATAGTCCAAGTGCCCGCTGAGCAACCTACATAGTCCAAGTGCCCGTTCGTTAACCTAGAAGTCCAAGTGCCCGCTAGGTAACCTAGACAGTCCAAGGGCCCGCTAGGTTACCTGCATATTCCAAGTGCCCGTTCGTTAACTTAGAGAGTCCAAGTGCCCACTAGGTAACCTATATAGTCCAAGTGCCCGCTAGGTAACCTAGATAGTCCAAGGGCCGGCTAGTTAACCTACATAGTCCAAGGGCTCACTTGTTAACTTTGATAGTCCAAGTGCCCGCTAGTTAACCTAGATTGCTCAAGTGCCCGCTAGGGATCCTTCATAATCCAAGTGCCTGCTAGGTAACCTAGATAGTCCAAGTGCTCGCTAGTTAACCTAGATCGTCCAAGTGCCCGCTAGTTAACCTAGATTGCTCAAGTGCCCGCTAGGGATCCTTCATAATCCGAGTGCCTGCTAGGTAACCTAGATAGTCCAAGTGCTCGCTAGTTAACCTAGATAGTCCTAGTGCCCGTTAGTTAACCTAGATAGTCCAATTGCCCACTAGGGGACGTACATAGTCCAAGTGCCCGCCAGGTAACCTAGATAGTCCAAGTGCGCGCTAGGGTATGTACATAGTCCAAGTGCCTGCTAGGAAACCTAGATAGTCCAAGTGCCCGCTATTTAACCTACATAGTCAAATTGCCCGCTAGTTAACCTAAGTAGTACAAATGTCTGATAGGGATCCTACATAATCCAAGTGCCCGCTAGGTAACCTACATATTCCAAGTGCCCATTCGTTAACCTAGATAGTCAAAGTGCCCGCTAGGTAACCTAGACTGTCCAAGTGCAGGCTAGGTTACCTACATAGTCCAAGTGCACGTTCGTTAACCTAGATAGTCCAAGTGCCTGCTAGGTTACCTAGACAGTCCAAGTGCCCGCTAGTTAACCTACATAGTCCAAGTTCCCGATAGGGAACCATATAATCCAAGTGCCCGATAGGGAACCTACATAATCCAAGGGCCCTGTAGGGAACCTACATAGTCCATGTGCCCGACAGGCAACCTACATAGTCCAAGGGCCCGTTAGTTAACCTAGATTGTCAAAGTGCCTGCTAGTTAACCTAGATAGTCCAAGTGCCCGCTAGGTAACCTACATAATCCAAGTTCCCGCTTGGTAACTTTAATAGTCCAAATGCCCGCTAGGGAAACTACATAGTCCAAGTGCCCGCTAGTTAACCTAGATAGTCAAAGTGCCTGCTAGTAAACCTACATAATCCATGGGCCCGCTAGTTAACCTACATAGTGCAAGGGCCCGCTAGTTAACCTAGATCGTGCAAGTGTCCGCTAGTTAACCTACATATACCACGTGCCCGCTAGGTAACCTAGATAGTCCAAGTGCCCGCTAGGAATTCTTCATAATTCAAGTGCCTGCTAGGAAACCTAGATAGTCCAAGTGCCCGCTAGTTAACCTAGATAGTCCTAGTTCCCGTTAGTTAACCTAGATAGTCCAAGTGCCCACTAGGGGACGTACATAGTCCAAGTGCCTGCTAGTTAACCTACATAGTCCAAGGTCCGTTAGTTAACCTAGATAGTCCAAGTGCCCGCTAGTTAACCTACATAGTACAAGGGCCCGCTAGTTAACCTAGATAGTCCAAGTGCCCGCTAGTTAACCTAGATAGTCCTAGTTCCCGTTAGTTAACCTAGATAGTCCAAGTGCCCACTAGGGGACGTACATAGTCCAAGTGCCTGCTAGTTAACCTACATAGTCCAAGGTCCGTTAGTTAACCTAGATAGTCCAAGTGCCCGCTAGTTAACCTACATAGTACAAGGGCCCGCTAGTTAACCTAGATAGTCCAAGTGCCCGCTAGTTAACCTAGATAGTCAACGTGGCCGCTAGTTAACCTAAGTAGTACAAATGTCCGATAGGGATCCTACATAGTCCAAGTGCCCGCTAGTTAACCTACATAGTCCATGTCCCCGCTAGGTAACCTAGACAGTCCAAGTGACCATTATGTTACCTACATAGTCCAAGTGCCCGCTAGGTAACCTAGATAGTCCAATTGCCCGCTAGTTAACCTACATAGTCCAAGTGCCTGCTAGTAAAATACATAGTCCAAGTGCCCACTAGGTAACCTACATAGCCCAAGTTCCCGTTCGTTAACCTAAGTAGTCCAAGTGCCCGCTGGTAACCTACATAGTCCAAGGGCCCGCTAGGTAACCTTAATAGTCCAAGTGTCTTCAAGTTACCCTACATAGTCCAAGTGCCCACTAGGTAACCTAAATAATCCAAATGCCCGCTAGGGAAACTACATATTCCAAGTGCCCGCTAGTTAATCTAGATAGTCCAAGTGCCCGCTAGTAAACCTAGATAGTCCAAGGGCCCGCTAGTTAATCTAGATAGTCCAAGTGTCCGCTAGTTAACCTAGATTGTCCAAGTGCCCGCTAGTTAACCTAGATAATCCAAGGGCCCGCTAGTTAATCTAGATAGTCCAAGTGCCCGCTAGTTAACCTAGATAGTCCAAGTGCCCGCTAGTTAACCTAGATCGTCCAAGTGCCCGCTAGTTAACCTACATAATCCAAGTGCCCAATAGTTAACCTACATAGTCCAAGGACCCTCTAGTTAACCTAGATAGTCCAAGTGCCCGCTAGGGGACGTACATAGTCCAAGTGCTCGCTAGGCAACCTACATAGTCCAAGTGCCCGTTAGTTAACCTAGATAGTCCAAGTGCCCGCTAGTTAACCTACATAGTCCAAGTCCCGCTAGGTAACGTAGACAGTCTAAGTGACCATTAGGTTACCTACATAGTCCAAGTGCCCGTTCGTTAACCTACATAGTCCAAGTGCCCGCTAGGTAACGTAGATAGCCCAAGTGCCCGCTAGGGAATGTACATAGTCCAAGTGCCCGCTAGGTAACCTAGATAGTCCAAGTGCCCGCTAGTTAACCAACATAGTCCAAGTGCCTCCTAGGTAAACTACATAGTCCAAGTACCCACTAGGTAACCTAGACTGTCCAATTGCCCCCTAGTTAACCTAGACAGTCCAAGTACCGATAGGGAACCTACATATTCCAAGTGCTCGCTAGGGAACCTACATAGTCCAAGTGCTCGCTAGGCAACCTACATAGTCCAAGTGCCCGCTAGGTAACCTAGATAGTCCAAGTGCCCTTTCGTTAACCTAGATAGTCCAAGTGCCCGTTAGGTAACCTAGATAGTCCAAGTGCCCGCTAGTTAACCAACATAGTCCAAGTGCCTCCTAGGTAACCTAGACAGTCCAAGTACCGATAAGTAACCTATATTCCAAGTGCCCGCTAAGAAACCAAGATAGTCCAAGTGCCCGTTAGGTAACCTAGATAGTCCAAGTGCCCGCTAGGTAACCTACATAGTCCAAGTTCCCGCTAGGTAACCTAGAGAGTCCAAGTGCCCGTTACCTAACCTAGATAATCCAATTGACCGCTATGCAACAAACATGGTCCAAGTGCGCATTCGTTAACCAAGAAGTCCAAGTGCCCGCTATGTAACCTACATAGTCCAAATGCCCGTTCGGTAACCTAGATAGTCCAAGTGCCTGCTAATTAACCTACATAGTCCAAGTGCCCGCTAGGTAACCTAGATAGCCCAAGTGCCCGTTCGTTAACCTATATAGTCCAAGTGCCCGCTAGGTAACCTAGACAGTCCAAGTGCCTGCTAGGTAACCTACATAGTCCAAATGCCCGTTCGTTAACCTACATAGTTCAAGGGCCCACTACTTAACCTAGATCGTCCAAGTGTCTTTGGTTAACCTACATAGTCCAAGTGCCCGCAAGGTAACCTATGTAGTCCAAGTTCCAGCTATGTAACCTAGATAGTCCAAGGGCCCGCTAGTTAACCTACATAGTCCAAGTGCCCGCTAAAGAACCTACATAGTCCAAGTGCCCGCTAGTTAACCTAGATAGTCCAAGTGCCACTAGGTAACTTACATAGTGCAAGTGTCCCCTAGTTAACCTACATAGTCCAAGTGCCCGCTAGTTAACATAGATAGTCCAAGTGCCCACTAGGGAACGTACATAGTCCAAGTGCCCACTAGGTAACCTAGATAGTGCAAGTGCCCGGTAGTTAACCTACATATTCCAAGTGCCCGCTAGGTAACCTGGATAGTCTAAGGGCCCGCAAGTTAACCTACATAGTCCAAGTGCCCGGTAGTTAACTTACATAGTTCAAGTGTCCGTAAGGAACATATATAGCCCAAGTGCCCGCTAGGGAACATACAGAGTCTAAGTGCCCGCTAGGGAACCTACGTAGTCGAAGTTCCCGCTAGGGAATCTACATAGTCAAAGGAGCCGCTAGTTAACATAGATAGTCCAAGTGCTGCTAGTTAATCTACATAGTACAAGGGCCCGCTAGTTAACCTACATAGTCCAAGTGCCTGATAGGGAACCTACATAGTCCAAGTGCCCGCAGAGGAACCTACATAGTCCAAGTGCCTGATAGGGAACCTACGTATTCCAAGTGCCCATTAGGGAACCTAGATAGTCCAAGTGCCCGTAGGGAACCTATATAGTCCAAGTGCCCGCTAGGGAACCTACATAGTCAAAGTGCCCGCTAGGGAACCTGCATTGTGCAAGAGCCCTCTAGTTAACCTAGATAGTCCAAGTGCCCGCTAGTTAACTTACATAGTCCAAGGTCAGCTAGTTAACCTAGATACTCCAAGTGCCCGCTAGTTAACCTACATAGTCCAAGAACCCGCTAGTTAACCTAGATAGTCCAAGTGCCCGCTAGTTAACCTACATAGTCCTAGGGCCCGCTAGTTAACCTAGATATTCCAAGTGCCCGCTAGTTAACCTAGATCGTCCAAGTGTCCGCTACTTAACCTACATAGCCCAAGTTCCCGTTAGGTAACCTAGATAGTACAAGTGCCCGCAAGGTAACCTACATAGTCAACGAGCCTGCAAGGTAACCTAGATATTACAAGTTCCTGTTAGCTAACCTAGATAATCCAAGTGCCCGCTAAGTAACCTACAAAGTCCAAGTGCCCTTTCGTTAACCTAGATTGTCCAAGTGCTGGCTAGGTAACCTACATAGTCAAAGGGTCAGCTAGATAACCTATATAGTCCAAGTGCCCGTTACCTAACCTAGATAGTCCAATTGCCTGCTATGCAACATACATAGTCCAAGTGCCCGTTCGTTAACCTAGATAGCCAAGTGCCCGCTAGGTAACCTAGACAGTCCAAGTGTCTACTAGGTAACCAACATAGTCCAAATGCCTGTTCGTTAACCTACATAGTCCAAGGGCCCACTAGTTAACGTAGATCGTCTAAGTGTCTTCTAGTTAACCAACATAGTCCAAATGCACGCTAGTTAACCTACATAGTCCAAGTGCCGCTAGGTAACCTACATAGTGCAAGTGTCCCCTAGTTAACCTACATAGTCCAAGTGGCCGGTAGTTAACATAGATAGTCCAAGTGCCCACTAGGTAACATAGATAGTCCAAGTGCCCACTAGGTAACCTAGATAGTGCATGTGCCCGGTAGTTAACCTACAAAGTCCAAGTGCCCGCCAGCTAACCTAGATAGTCCAAGGGCCCGCTAGTTAACCTAGATTGTCCAAGTGCCCGCTAGTTAACCTAGATCGTCCAAGTGCCCGCTAGGGGACGTACATAGTCCAAGTGCTCGCTAGGCAACCTACATAGTCCAAGTGTCCGTTAGTTAACCTAGATAGTCCAAGTGCCCGCTAGTTAATCTAGATAGTCCAAGTGCCCGCTAGTAAACCTAGATAGTCCAAGGGCCCGCTAGTTAATCTAGATAGTCCAAGTGTCCGCTAGTTAACCTAGATTGTCCAAGTGCCCGCTAGTTAACCTAGATAATCCAAGGGCCCGCTAGTTAATCTAGATAGTCCAAGTGCCCGATAGTTAACCTAGATAGTCCAAGTGCCCGCTAGTTAACCTAGATCGTCCAAGTGCCCGCTAGTTAACCTACATAATCCAAGTGCCCAATAGTTAACCTACATAGTCCAAGGACCCTCTAGTTAACCTAGATAGTCCAAGTGCCCGCTAGGGGACGTACATAGTCCAAGTGCTCTCTAGGCAACCTACATAGTCCAAGTGCCCGTTAGTTAACATAGATAGTCCAAGTGCCCGGTAGTTAACCTACATAGTCCAAATCCCGCTAGGTAACGTAGACAGTCTAAGTGACCATTAGGTTACCTACATAGTCCAAGTGCCCGTTCGTTAACCTACATAGTCCAAGTGCCCGCTAGGTAACGTAGATAGCCCAAGTGCCCGCTAGGGAATGTACATAGTCCAAGTGCCCGCTAGGTAACCTAGGTAGTCCAAGTGCCCGCTAGTTAACCAACATAGTCCAAGTGCCTCCTAGGTAAACTACATAGTCCAAGTACCCACTAGGTAACCTAGACTGTCCAATTGCCCCCTAGTTAACCTAGACAGTCCAAGTACCGATAGGGAACCTTCATATTCCAAGTGCTCGCTAGGGAACCTACATAGTCCAAGTGCTCGCTAGGCAACCTACATAGTCCAAGTGCCCGCTAGGTAACCTAGATAGTCCAAGTGCCCTTTCGTTAACCTAGATAGTCCAAGTGCCCGTTAGGTAACCTAGATAGTCCAAGTGCCCGCTAGTTAACCAACATAGTCCAAGTGCCTCCTAGGTAACCTAGACAGTCCAAGTACCGATAAGTAACCTATATAGTCCAAGTGCCCGCTAAGAAACCAAGATAGTCCAAGTGCCCGTTAGGTAACCTAGATAGTCCAAGTGCCCGCTAGGTAACCTACATAGTCCAAGTTCCCGCTAGGTAACCTAGAGAGTCCAAGTGCCCGTTACCTAACCTAGATAACCCAATTGCCCGCTATGCAACAAACATGGTCCAAGTGCGCATTCGTTAACCAAGAAGTCCAAGTGCCCGCTATGTAACCTACATAGTCCAAATGCCCGTTCGGTAACCTAGATAGTCCAAGTGCCTGCTAATTAACCTACATAGTCCAAGTGCCCGCTAGGTAACCTAGATAGCCCAAGTGCCCGTTCGTTAACCTAGATAGTCCAAGTGCCCGCTAGGTAACCTAGACAGTCCAAGTGCCTGCTAGGTAACCTACATAGTCCAAATGCCCGTTCGTTAACCTACATAGTTCAAGGACCCACTATTTAACCTAGATCGTCCAAGTGTCTTTGGTTAACCTACATAGTCCAAGTGCCCGCAAGGTAACCTATGTAGTCCAAGTTCCAGCTATTTAACCTAGATAGTCCAAGGGCCCGCTAGTTAACCTACATAGTCCAAGTGCCCGCTAAAGAACCTACATAGTCCAAGTGCCCGCTAGTTAACCTAGATAGTCCAAGTGCCACTAGGTAACTTACATAGTGCAAGTGTCCCCTAGTTAACCTACATAGTCCAAGTGCCCGCTAGTTAACATAGATAGTCCAAGTGCCCACTAGGGAACGTACATAGTCCAAGTGCCCACTAGGTAACCTAGATAGTGCAAGTGCCCGGTAGTTAACCTACATATTCCAAGTGCCCGCTAGGTAACCTGGATAGTCTAAGGGCCCGCAAGTTAACCTACATAGTCCAAGTGCCCGGTAGTTAACTTACATAGTTCAAGTGTCCGTAAGGAACATATATAGCCCAAGTGCCCGCTAGGGAACATACAGAGTCTAAGTGCCCGCTAGGGAACCTACGTAGTCGAAGTTCCCGCTAGGGAATCTACATAGTCAAAGGGCCCGCTAGTTAACATAGATAGTCCAAGTGCCGCTAGTTAATCTACATAGTACAAGGGCCCGCTAGTTAACCTACATAGTCCAAGTGCCTGATAGGGAACCTACATAGTCCAAGTGCCCGCAGAGGAACCTACATAGTCCAAGTGCCTGATAGGGAACCTACGTATTCCAAGTGCCCATTAGGGAACCTAGATAGTCCAAGTGCCCGTAGGGAACCTATATAGTCCAAGTGCCCGCTAGGGAACCTACATAGTCAAAGTGCCCGCTAGGGAACCTGCATTGTGCAAGAGCCCTCTAGTTAACCTAGATAGTCCAAGTGCCCGCTAGTTAACTTACATAGTCCAAGGTCAGCTAGTTAACCTAGATACTCCAAGTGCCCGCTAGTTAACCTACATAGTCCAAGAACCCGCTAGTTAACCTAGATAGTCCAAGTGCCCGCTAGTTAACCTACATAGTCCTAGGGCCCGCTAGTTAACCTAGATATTCCAAGTGCCCGCTAGTTAACCAAGATCGTCCAAGTGTCCGCTACTTAACCTACATAGCCCAAGTTCCCGTTAGGTAACCTAGATAGTACAAGTGCCCGCAAGGTAACCTACATAGTCAACGAGCCTGCAAGGTAACCTAGATATTACAAGTTCCTGTTAGCTAACCTAGATAATCCAAGTGCCTGCTAAGTAACCTACAAAGTCCAAGTGCCCTTTCTTTAACCTAGCTTGTCCAAGTGCCGGCTAGGTAACCTACATAGTCAAAGGGTCAGCTAGATAACCTATATAGTCCAAGTGCCCGTTACCTAACCTAGATAGTCCAATTGCCTGCTATGCAACATACATAGTCCAAGTGCCCGTTCGTTAACCTAGATAGCCAAGTGCCCGCTAGGTAACCTAGACAGTCCAAGTGTCTACTAGGTAACCAACATAGTCCAAATGCCTGTTCGTTAACCTACATAGTCCAAGGGCCCACTAGTTAACGTAGATCGTCTAAGTGTCTTCTAGTTAACCAACATAGTCCAAATGCACGCTAGTTAACCTACATAGTCCAAGTGCCGCTAGGTAACCTACATAGTGCAAGTGTCCCCTAGTTAACCTACATAGTCCAAGTGCCCGGTAGATAACATAGATAGTCCAAGTGCCCACTAGTTAACATAGATAGTCCAAGTGCCCGCTAGTTAACCTAGATCGTCCAAGTGCCCGCTAGTTAACCTACATAATCCAAGTGCCCAATAGTTAACCTACATAGTCCAAGGACCCTCTAGTTAACCTATATAGTCCAAGTGCCCGCTAGGGGACGTACATAGTCCAAGTGCTCGCTAGGCAACCTACATAGTCCAAGTGTCCGTTAGTTAACCTAGATAGTCCAAGTGCCCGCTAGTTAATCTAGATAGTCCAAGTGCCCGCTAGTAAACCTAGATAGTCCAAGGGCCCGCTAGTTAATCTAGATAGTCCAAGTGTCCGCTAGTTAACCTAGATTGTCCAAGTGCCCGCTAGTTAACCTAGATAATCCAAGGGCCCGCTAGTTAATCTAGATAGTCCAAGTGCCCGCTAGTTAACCTAGATAGTCCAAGTGCCCGCTAGTTAACCTAGATCGTCCAAGTGCCCGCTAGTTAACCTACATAATCCAAGTGCCCAATAGTTAACCTACATAGTCCAAGGACCCTCTAGTTAACCTAGATAGTCCAAGTGCCCGCTAGGGGACGTACATAGTCCAAGTGCTCGCTAGGCAACCTACATAGTCCAAGTGCCCGTTAGTTAACATAGATAGTCCAAGTGCCCGCTAGTTAACCTACATAGTCCAAGTCCCGCTAGGTAACGTAGACAGTCTAAGTGACCATTAGGTTACCTACATAGTCCAAGTGCCCGTTCGTTAACCTACATAGTCCAAGTGCCCGCTAGGTAACGTAGATAGCCCAAGTGCCCGCTAGGGAATGTACATAGTCCAAGTGCCCGCTAGGTAACCTAGATAGTCCAAGTGCCCGCTAGTTAACCAACATAGTCCAAGTGCCTCCTAGGTAAACTACATAGTCCAAGTACCCACTAGGTAACCTAGACTGTCCAATTGCCCCCCAGTTAACCTAGACAGTCCAAGTACCGATAGGGAACCTACATATTCCAAGTGCTCGCTAGGGAACCTACATAGTCCAAGTGCTCGCTAGGCAACCTACATAGTCCAAGTGCCCGCTAGGTAACCTAGATAGTCCAAGTGCCCTTTCGTTAACCTAGATAGTCCAAGTGCCCGTTAGGTAACCTAGATAGTCCAAGTGCCCGCTAGTTAACCAACATAGTCCAAGTGCCTCCTAGGTAACCTAGACAGTCCAAGTACCGATAAGTAACCTATATAGTCCAAGTGCCCGCTAAGAAACCAAGATAGTCCAAGTGCCCGTTAGGTAACCTAGATAGTCCAAGTGCCCGCTAGGTAACCTACATAGTCCAAGTTCCCGCTAGGTAACCTAGAGAGTCCAAGTGCCCGTTACCTAACCTAGATAATCCAATTGACCGCTATGCAACAAACATGGTCCAAGTGCGCATTCGTTAACCAAGAAGTCCAAGTGCCCGCTATGTAACCTACATAGTCCAAATGCCCGTTCGGTAACCTAGATAGTCCAAGTGCCTGCTAATTAACCTACATAGTCCAAGTGCCCGCTAGGTAACCTAGATAGCCCAAGTGCCCGTTCGTTAACCTAGATAGTCCAAGTGCCCGCTAGGTAACCTAGACAGTCCAAGTGCCTGCTAGGTAACCTACATAGTCCAAATGCCCGTTCGTTAACCTACATAGTTCAAGGACCCACTATTTAACCTAGATCGTCCAAGTGTCTTTGGTTAACCTACATAGTCCAAGTGCCCGCAAGGTAACCTATGTAGTCCAAGTTCCAGCTATGTAACCTAGATAGTCCAAGGGCCCGCTAGTTAACCTACATAGTCCAAGTGCCCGCTAAAGAACCTACATAGTCCAAGTGCCCGCTAGTTAACCTAGATAGTCCAAGTGCCACTAGGTAACTTACATAGTGCAAGTGTCCCCTAGTTAACCTACATAGTCCAAGTGCCCGCTAGTTAACATAGATAGTCCAAGTGCCCACTAGGGAACGTACATAGTCCAAGTGCCCACTAGGTAACCTAGATAGTGCAAGTGCCCAGTAGTTAACCTACATATTCCAAGTGCCCGCTAGGTAACCTGGATAGTCTAAGGGCCCGCAAGTTAACCTACATAGTCCAAGTGCCCGGTAGTTAACTTACATAGTTCAAGTGTCCGTAAGGAACATATATAGCCCAAGTGCCCGCTAGGGAACCTACGTAGTCGAAGTTCCCGCTAGGGAATCTACATAGTCAAAGGGCCCGCTAGTTAACATAGATAGTCCAAGTGCCGCTAGTTAATCTACATAGTACAAGGGCCCGCTAGTTAACCTACATAGTCCAAGTGCCTGATAGGGAACCTACATAGTCCAAGTGCCCGCAGAGGAACCTACATAGTCCAAGTACTTGATAGGGAACCTACGTATTCCAAGTGCCCATTAGGGAACCTAGATAGTCCAAGTGCCCGTAGGGAACCTATATAGTCCAAGTGCCCGCTAGGGAACCTACATAGTCAAAGTGCCCGCTAGGGAACCTGCATTGTGCAAGAGCCCTCTAGTTAACCTAGATAGTCCAAGTGCCCGCTAGTTAACTTACATAGTCCAAGGTCAGTTAGTTAACCTAGATACTCCAAGTGCCCGCTAGTTAACCTACATAGTCCAAGAACCCGCTAGTTAACCTAGATAGTCCAAGTGCCCGCTAGTTAACCTACATAGTCCTAGGGCCCGCTAGTTAACCTAGATATTCCAAGTGCCCGCTAGTTAACCTAGATCGTCCAAGTGTCCGCTACTTAACCTACATAGCCCAAGTTCCCGTTAGGTAACCTAGATAGTACAAGTGCCCGCAAGGTAACCTACATAGTCAACGAGCCTACAAGGTAACCTAGATATTACAAGTTCCTGTTAGCTAACCTAGATAATCCAAGTGCCCGCTAAGTAACCTACAAAGTCCAAGTGCCCTTTCGTTAACCTAGCTTGTCCAAGTGCCGGCTAGGTAACCTACATAGTCAAAGGGTCAGCTAGATAACCTATATAGTCCAAGTGCCCGTTACCTAACCTAGATAGTCCAATTGCCTGCTATGCAACATACATAGTCCAAGTGCCCGTTCGTTAACCTAGATAGCCAAGTGCCCGCTAGGTAACCTAGACAGTCCAAGTGTCTACTAGGTAACCAACATAGTCCAAATGCCTGTTCGTTAACCTACATAGTCCAAGGGCCCACTAGTTAACGTAGATCGTCTAAGTGTCTTCTAGTTAACCAACATAGTCCAAATGCACGCTAGTTAACCTACATAGTCCAAGTGCCGCTAGGTAACCTACATAGTGCAAGTGTCCCCTAGTTAACCTACATAGTCCAAGTGGCCGGTAGTTAACATAGATAGTCCAAGTGCCCACTAGGTAACATAGATAGTCCAAGTGCCCGCTAGGTAACCTAGATAGTGCATGTGCCCGGTAGTTAACCTACAAAGTCCAAGTGCCCGCCAGCTAACCTAGATAGTCCAAGGGCCCGCTAGTTAACCTAGATTGTCCAAGTGCCCGCTAGTTAACCTAGATAATCCAAGGGCCCGCTAGTTAATCTTGATAGACCAAGTGCCCGCTAGTTAACCTAGATCGTCCAAGTGCCCGCTAGTTAACCTACATAATCCAAGTGCCCAATAGTTAACCTACATAGTCCAAGGACCCTCTAGTTAACCTAGATAGTCCAAGTGCCCGCTAGGGGACGTACATAGTCCAAGTGCTCGCTAGGCAACCTACATAGTCCAAGTGTCCGTTAGTTAACCTAGATAGTCAAGGGCCCGCTAGTTAACCTACATAGTCCAAGTTCCCGCTAGGTAACGTAGACAGTCTAAGTGACCATTAGGTTACCTACATAGTCCAAGTGCCCGTTCGTTAACCTACATAGTCCAAGTGCCCGCTAGGTAACGTAGATAGCCCAAGTGCCCGCTAGGGAATGTACATAGTCCAAGTGCCCGCTAGGTAACCTAGATAGTCCAAGTGCCCGCTAGTTAACCAACATAGTCCAAGTGCCTCCTAGGTAAACTACATAGTCCAAGTACCCACTAGGTAACCTAGACTGTCCAATTGCCCCCTAGCTAACCTAGACAGTCCAAGTACCGATAGGGAACCTACATAGTCCAAGTGCTCGCTAGGGAACCTACATAGTCCAAGTGCTCGCTAGGCAACCTACATAGTCCAAGTGCCCGCTAGGTAACCTAGATAGTCCAAGTGCCCTTTCGTTAACCTAGATAGTCCAAGTGCCCTTTAGGTAACCTACATAGTCCAAGTGCCCGCTAGGTAACCTATATAGTCCAAGTGCCCGCTAAGAAACCAAGATAGTCCAAGTGCCCGTTAGGTAGCCTAGATAGTCCAAGTGCCACTAGGTAACTTACATAGTGCAAGTGTCCCCTAGTTAACCTACATAGTCCAAGTGCCCGCTAGTTAACATAGATAGTCCAAGTGCCCACTAGGGAACGTACATAGTCCAAGTGCCCGCTAGGTAACCTAGATAGTCCAAGTGCCTTCTAGTTAACCTACATAGTCCAAGTGCCCGCTAGGTAACCTACATAGTCCAGGTGCCCACTAGGTACCCTAAATAATCCAAATGCCCGCTAGGGAAACTACATAGTCCAAGTGCCCGCTAGTTAACCTAGATAGTCCAAGTGCCCGCTAGTAAACCTAGATAGTCCAAGGGCCCGCTAGTTAATCTAGATAGTCCAAGTGCCAGTTAGTTAACCTAGATAGTCCAAGTGCCCGCTAGTTAACCTAGATCGTCTAAGTGCCCCCTAGTTAACCTAGATAGTCAAAGTGCCCGCTAGTTAACCTAAGTAGTACAAATGTCCGATTTGGATCCTACATAGTCCAAGTGCCCGCTAGTTAACCTACATAGTCCAAATCCCCGCTAGGTAACCTATACAGTCCAAGTGACCATTAGGTTACCTACATAGTCAAGAGCCCGCTAGGTAACCTAGATAGTCCAAGTGCCCGCTAGTTAACCTACATAGTCCAAGTGCCTGCTAGTAAAATACATAGTCCAAGTGCCCACTAGGCAACCTAGACAGTACAATTGCCCGCTAGTTAACCGAGATAGTCCAAGGGCCCGCTAGTTAACTTACATAGTCCAAGGTCAGCTAGTTAACCTAGATAGTCCAAGTGCCCGCAAGGTAACCTACATAGTCCACATGCTCGCTAGGTAACCTAGATATTCCAAGTTCCTGTTAGCTAACCTAGATAATCCAAGTGCCCACTAGGTAAACTACAAAGTCCAAGTGCCCTTTCGTTAACCTAGATTGTCCAAGTGCCCGCTAGGTAACCTACATAGTCAAAGGGTCCGCTAGGTAACCTATATAGTCCAAGTGCCCGTTACCTAACCTAGATAGTCCAATTGCCTGCTATGCAACATACATAGTCCAAGTGCCCGCTAGTTAACGTACATAGTCCAAGTGCCCGCTAGGTAACCTTGATAGTCCAAGTACCCGCTAGGTAACTTACATAGTCCAAATGCCCGCTAGGCAACCTAGATAGTCCAAGTGCCCATTCGTTAACCTAGATAGCCAAGTGCCCGCTAGGTAACCTAGACAGTCCAAGTGTCTACTAGGTAACCAACATAGTCCAAATGCCCGTTCGTTAACCTACATAGTCCAAGGGCCCACTAGTTAACGTAGATCGTCTAAGTGTCTTCTAGTTAACCTACATAGTCCAAATGCACGCTAGTTAACCTACATAGTCCAACTGCCGCTAGGTAACCTACATAATGCAAGTGTCCCCTAGTTAACCTACATAGTCCAAGTGGCCGGTAGTTAACATAGATAGTCCAAGTGCCCACTAGGTAACATAGATAGTCCAAGTGCCCGCTAGGTAACCTAGATAGTGCATGTGCCCGGTAGTTAACCTACAAAGTCCAAGTGCCCGCTAGCTAACCTAGATAGTCCAAGGGCCCGCTAGTTAACCTACAGAGTCCAAGTGCCCCCTCTGGAACCTACATAGTCCAAGTGCCTGCTAGGGAACCTACATAGTTCAAGTGTCCGTAGTGAACATACAGAATCGAAGTGCCCGCTAGGGAATCTACATAGTCCAGGGGCCCGCTAGATAACCTACATAGTTCAAGTACCCGCTAGTTAGCCTAGATCGTCCAAGAGCACGCTAGTTAACCTACATAGTCCAAGGGCCCGCTAGTTAACTTTTATACTCCATGTACCCGCTAGTTAACCTAGATAGTACAATTGCCCGCTAGTTAACCGAGATAGTCCAAGGGCCCGCTAGTTAACTTACATAGTCCAAGGTCAGCTAGTTAACCTAGATAGTCCAAGTGCCCGCAAGGTAACCTACATAGTCCACATGCCCGCTAGGTAACCTAGATATTCCAAGTTCCTGTTAGCTAACCTAGATAATCCAAGTGCCCGCTAGGTAACCTACAAAGTCCAAGTGCCCTTTCGTTAACCTAGATTGTCCAAGTGCCCGCTAGGTAACCTACATAGTCAAAGGGTCCGCTAGGTAACCTATATAGTCCAAGTGCCCGTTACCTAACCTAGATAGTCCAATTGCCTGCTATGCAACATACATAGTCCAAGTGCCCGCTAGTTAACGTACATAGTCCAAGTGCCCGCTAGGTAACCTAGATAGTCCAAGTACCCGCTAGGTAACTTACATAGTCCAAATGCCCGCTAGGCAACCTAGATAGTCCAAGTGCCCGTTCGTTAACCTAGATAGCCAAGTGCCCGCTAGGTAACCTAGACAGTCCAAGTGTCTACTAGGTAACCAACATAGTCCAAATGCCCGTTCGTTAACCTACATAGTCCAAGGGCCCACTAGTTAACGTAGATCATCTAAGTGTCTTCTAGTTAACCTACATAGTCCAAATGCACGCTAGTTAACCTACATAGTCCAAGTGCCGCTAGGTAACCTACATAATGCAAGTGTCCCCTAGTTAACCTACATAGTCCAAGTGGCCGGTAGTTAACATAGATAGTCCAAGTGCCCACTAGGTAACATAGATAGTCCAAGTGCCCGCTAGGTAACCTAGATAGTGCATGTGCCCGGTAGTTAACCTACAAAGTCCAAGTGCCCGCCAGCTAACCTAGATAGTCCAAGGGCCCGCTAGTTAACCTAGATTGTCCAAGTGCCCGCTAGTTAACCTAGATAATCCAAGGGCCCGCTAGTTAATCTTGATAGACCAAGTGCCCGCTAGTTAACCTAGATCGTCCAAGTGCCCGCTAGTTAACCTACATAATCCAAGTGCCCAATAGTTAACCTACATAGTCCAAGGACCCTCTAGTTAACCTAGATAGTCCAAGTGCCCGCTAGGGGACGTACATAGTCCAAGTGCTCGCTTGGCAACCTACATAGTCCAAGTGTCCGTTAGTTAACCTAGATAGTCCAAGTGCCCGCTAGTTAACCTACATAGTCCAAGTTCCCGCTAGGTAACGTAGACAGTCTAAGTGACCATTAGGTTACCTACATAGTCCAAGTGCCCGTTCGTTAACCTACATAGTCCAAGTGCCCGCTAGGTAACGTAGATAGCCCAAGTGCCCGCTAGGGAATGTACATAGTCCAAGTGCCCGCTAGGTAACCTAGATAGTCCAAGTGCCCGCTAGTTAACCAACATAGTCCAAGTGCCTCCTAGGTAAACTACATAGTCCAAGTACCCACTAGGTAACCTAGACTGTCCAATTGCCCCCTAGTTAACCTAGACAGTCCAAGTACCGATAGGGAACCTACATAGTCCAAGTGCTCGCTAGGGAACCTACATAGTCCAAGTGCTCGCTAGGCAACCTACATAGTCCAAGTGCCCGCTAGGTAACCTAGATAGTCCAAGTGCCCTTTCGTTAACCTAGATAGTCCAAGTGCCCTTTAGGTAACCTACATAGTCCAAGGGCCCGATAGGTAACCTATATAGTCCAAGTGCCCGCTAAGAAACCAAGATAGTCCAAGTGCCCGTTAGGTAGCCTAGATAGTCCAAGTGCCCGCTAGGTAACCTACATAGTCCAAGTTCCCGCTAGGTAACCTAGAGAGTCCAAGTGCCCGTTACCTAACCTAGATAATCCAATTGCCCGCTATGCAACATACATAGTCCAAGTGCGCATTCGTTAACCTAGAAGTCCAAGTGCCCGCTATGTAACCTACATAGTCCAAATGCCCGTTCGGTAACCTAGATAGTCCAAGTGCCTGCTAATTAACCTACATAGTCCAAGTGCCCGCTAGGTAACCTAGATAGCCCAAGTGCCTGTTCGTTAACCTAGATAGTCCAAGTGCCCGCTAGGTAACCTAGACAGTCCAAGTGCCTGCTAGGTAACCTACATAGTCCAAATGCCCGTTCGTTAACCTACATAGTTCAAGGGCCCACTATTTAACCTAGATCGTCCAAGTGTCTTTGGTTAACCTACATAGTCCAAGTGCCCGCAAGGTAACCTATGTAGTCCAAGTTCCAGCTATGTAACCTAGATAGTCCAAGGGCCCGCTAGTTAACCTACATAGTCCAAGTGCCCGCTAAAGAACCTACATAGTCCAAGTGCCCGCTAGTTAACCTAGATAGTCCAAGTGCCACTAGGTAACTTACATAGTGCAAGTGTCCCCTAGTTAACCTACATAGTCCAAGTGCCCGCTAGTTAACATAGATAGTCCAAGTGCCCACTAGGGAACGTACATAGTCCAAGTGCCCGCTAGGTAACCTAGATAGTGCAAGTGCCCGGTAGCTAACCTACATATTCCAAGTGCCCGCTAGGTAACCTGGATAGTCTAAGGGCCCGCAAGTTAACCTACATAGTCCAAGTGCCCGGTAGTTAACTTACATAGTTCAAGTGTCCGTAAGGAACATATATAGCCCAAGTGCCCTCTAGGGAACATACAGAGTCTAAGTGCCCGCTAGGGAACCTACGTAGTCGAAGTTCCCGCTAGGGAATCTACATAGTCAAAGGGCCCGCTAGTTAACATAGATAGTCCAAGTGCCGCTAGTTAATCTACATAGTTCAAGGGCCCGCTAGTTAACCTACATAGTCCAAGTGCCTGATAGGAAACCTACATAGTCCAAGTGCCCGCAGAGGAACCTACATAGTCCAAGTGCCTGATAGGGAACCTACATATTCCAAGTGCCCATTAGGGAACCTAGATAGTCCAAGTGCCCGTAGGGAACCTATATAGTCCAAGTGCCCGCTAGGGAACCTACATAGTCAAAGTGCCCGCTAGGGAACCTGCATTGTGCAAGAGCCCGCTAGTTAACCTAGATAGTCCAAGTGCCCGCTAGTTAACTTACATAGTCCAAGGTCAGCTAGTTAACCTAGATACTCCAAGTGCCCGCTAGTTAACCAACATAGTCCAAGTGCCTCCTAGGTAAACTACATAGTCCAAGTACCCACTAGGTAACCTAGACTGTCCAATTGCCCCCTAGTTAACCTAGACAGTCCAAGTACCGATAGGGAACCTACATAGTCCAAGTGCTCGCTAGGGAACCTACATAGTCCAAGTGCTCGCTAGGCAACCTACATAGTCCAAGTGCCCGCTAGGTAACCTAGATAGTCCAAGTGCCCTTTCGTTAACCTAGATAGTCCAAGTGCCCTTTAGGTAACCTACATAGTCCAAGGGCCCGATAGGTAACCTATATAGTCCAAGTGCCCGCTAAGAAACCAAGATAGTCCAAGTGCCCGTTAGGTAGCCTAGATAGTCCAAGTGCCCGCTAGGTAACCTACATAGTCCAAGTTCCCGCTAGGTAACCTAGAGAGTCCAAGTGCCCGTTACCTAACCTAGATAATCCAATTGCCCGCTATGCAACATACATAGTCCAAGTGCGCATTCGTTAACCTAGAAGTCCAAGTGCCCGCTATGTAACCTACATAGTCCAAATGCCCGTTCGGTAACCTAGATAGTCCAAGTGCCTGCTAATTAACCTACATAGTCCAAGTGCCCGCTAGGTAACCTAGATAGCCCAAGTGCCTGTTCGTTAACCTAGATAGTCCAAGTGCCCGCTAGGTAACCTAGACAGTCCAAGTGCCTGCTAGGTAACCTACATAGTCCAAATGCCCGTTCGTTAACCTACATAGTTCAAGGGCCCACTATTTAACCTAGATCGTCCAAGTGTCTTTGGTTAACCTACATAGTCCAAGTGCCCGCAAGGTAACCTATGTAGTCCAAGTTCCAGCTATGTAACCTAGATAGTCCAAGGGCCCGCTAGTTAACCTACATAGTCCAAGTGCCCGCTAAAGAACCTACATAGTCCAAGTGCCCGCTAGTTAACCTAGATAGTCCAAGTGCCACTAGGTAACTTACATAGTGCAAGTGTCCCCTAGTTAACCTACATAGTCCAAGTGCCCGCTAGTTAACATAGATAGTCCAAGTGCCCACTAGGGAACGTACATAGTCCAAGTGCCCGCTAGGTAACCTAGATAGTGCAAGTGCCCGGTAGCTAACCTACATATTCCAAGTGCCCGCTAGGTAACCTGGATAGTCTAAGGGCCCGCAAGTTAACCTACATAGTCCAAGTGCCCGGTAGTTAACTTACATAGTTCAAGTGTCCGTAAGGAACATATATAGCCCAAGTGCCCTCTAGGGAACATACAGAGTCTAAGTGCCCGCTAGGGAACCTACGTAGTCGAAGTTCCCGCTAGGGAATCTACATAGTCAAAGGGCCCGCTAGTTAACATAGATAGTCCAAGTGCCGCTAGTTAATCTACATAGTTCAAGGGCCCGCTAGTTAACCTACATAGTCCAAGTGCCTGATAGGAAACCTACATAGTCCAAGTGCCCGCAGAGGAACCTACATAGTCCAAGTGCCTGATAGGGAACCTACATATTCCAAGTGCCCATTAGGGAACCTAGATAGTCCAAGTGCCCGTAGGGAACCTATATAGTCCAAGTGCCCGCTAGGGAACCTACATAGTCAAAGTGCCCGCTAGGGAACCTGCATTGTGCAAGAGCCCGCTAGTTAACCTAGATAGTCCAAGTGCCCGCTAGTTAACTTACATAGTCCAAGGTCAGCTAGTTAACCTAGATACTCCAAGTGCCCGCTAGTTAACCTACATAGTCCAAGAACCCGCTAGTTAACCTAGATAGTCCAAGTGCCCGCTAGTTAACCTACATAGTCCTAGGGCCCGCTATTTAACCTAGATATTCCAAGTGCCCGCTAGTTAACCTAGATCGTCCAAGTGTCCGCTACTTAACCTACATAGTCCAAGTTTCCGTTAGGTAACCTAGATAGTACAAGTGCCCGCAAGGTAACCTACATACTCAACGAGCCTGCAAGGTAACCTAGATATTCCAAGTTCCTGTTAGCTAACCTAGATAATCCAAGTGCCCGCTAGGTAACCTACAAAGTCCAAGTGCCCTTTCGTTAACCTAGATTGTCCAAGTGCCGGCTAGGTAACCTACATAGTCAAAGGGTCATCTAGGTAACCTATATAGTCCAAGTGCCCGTTACCTAACCTAGATAGTCCAATTGCCTGCTATGCAACATACATAGTCCAAGTGCCCGCTAGTTAACGTACATAGTCCAAGTGCCCGCAAGGTAACCTAGATAGTCCAAGTACCCGCTAGGTAACTTACATAGTCCAAATGCCCGCTAGGCAACCTAGATAGTCCAAGTGCCCGTTCGTTAACCTAGATAGCCAAGTGCCCGCTAGGTAACCTAGACAGTCCAAGTGTCTACTAGGTAACCAACATAGTCCAAATGCCTGTTCGTTAACCTACATAGTCCAAGGGCCCACTAGTTAACGTAGATCGTCTAAGTGTCTTCTAGTTAACCAACATAGTCCAAATGCACGCTAGTTAACCTACATAGTCCAAGTGCCGCTAGGTAACCTACATAGTGCAAGTGTCCCCTAGTTAACCTACATAGTCCAAGTGGCCGGTAGTTAACATAGATAGTCCAAGTGCCCACTAGGTAACATAGATAGTCCAAGTGCCCGCTAGGTAACCTAGATAGTGCATGTGCCCGGTAGTTAACCTACAAAGTCCAAGTGCCCGCCTGCTAACCTAGATAGTCCAAGGGCCCGCTAGTTAACCTACCTAGTCCAAGTGCCCGGTAGTTAATTTACATAGTCCAAGTGCCCCCTCTGGAACCTACATAGTCCAAGTGCCTGCTAGGGAACCTACATAGTTCAAGTGTCCGTAGGGAACATACAGAATCGAAGTGCCCGCTAGGGAATCTACATAGTCCAAGGGCCCGCTAGATAACCTACATAGTTCAAGTACCCGCTAGTTAACCTAGATCGTCCAAGAGCAGGCTAGTTAACCTACATAGTCCAAGGGCCCGCTAGTTAACTTTTATACTCCAAGTGCCCGCTAGTTAACCTAGATAGTCCAAGTGCCCGCTAGTTAACCTAGATAGTCCAAGTGCCCGCTAGTTAACCAGGATCATCAAAGTGCCCTCTAGTTAACTTACATAGTACAAAGGCCTGCTAGTTAACCTACATAGAGCAAGGGCCGGCTAGTTAACCTTGATAGTCCAAGTGCCCACTAGTTAACCTACATAGTCCAAGTTCCCGCTAGGTAACCTAGACAGTCCAAGTGACCATTAGGTTACCTATATAGTCCAAGTATCCGTTCGTTAACCTATATATTCCAAGTGCCCTCTAGGTAACGTAGATAGTCCAAGTGCCCGCTAGGTAACCTAGATAGTCCAAGTGCCCGCTAGTTAACCAACATAGTCCAAGTGCCTCCTAGGTAAACTACATAGTCGTAGTGCCCACTAGTTAACCTAAACTGTCCAATTGCCCCCTAGATAACCTAGACAGTCCAAGTACCCGATAGGGAACCTACATAGTCCAATTGCCCGTTAGCTAACCTAGATAGTCGAAGTGTCCGCTAGTTAACCTACATAGTCCAAGTGCCCATTCGTTAACGTAGATAGGCCAAGTGCCTGCTAGGTAACCTAGACAGTCCAAGTGCCCGCTAGGTAACCAACATAGTCCAAGTGCACGTTCGTTAACCTAGATAGTCAACGTGCCTGCTAGGTAACCTAAATAGTCCAAGTGCCCGCTAGGGAACCTACATAGTCCATGTGCCCGCTAGGTAACATAGATAGTCCAATTGCCCGTTAGCTAACCTAGATAATCGAAGTGTCCGCTAGTTAACCTACATAGTCCAAGTGCCCGTTCGTTAACGTAGATGGGCCAAGTGCCTGCTAGGTAACCTAGACAGTCCAAGTGCCCGCTAGGTTACCTACATAGTCCAAGTGCAGGTTCGTTAACCTAGATAGTCCAAGTGCCCGCTGGTAACCTACATAGTCCAAGGGCCCGCTAGGTAACCTAGATAGTCCAAGTGCCTTCTAGTTAACCTACATAGTCCAAGTGCCCGCTAGGTAACCTACATAGTCCAGGTGCCCACTAGGTACCCTAAATAATCCAAATGCCCGCTAGGGAAACTACATAGTCCAAGTGCCCGCTAGTTAACCTAGATAGTCCAAGTGCCCGCTAGTAAACCTAGATAGTCCAAGGGCCCGCTAGTTAATCTAGATAGTCCAAGTGCCAGTTAGTTAACCTAGATAGTCCAAGTGCCCGCTAGTTAACCTAGATCGTCTAAGTGCCCCCTAGTTAACCTAGATAGTCAAAGTGCCCGCTAGTTAACCTAAGTAGTACAAATGTCCGATTTGGATCCTACATAGTCCAAGTGCCCGCTAGTTAACCTACATAGTCCAAATCCCCGCTAGGTAACCTATACAGTCCAAGTGACCATTAGGTTACCTACATAGTCAAGAGCCCGCTAGGTAACCTAGATAGTCCAAGTGCCCGCTAGTTAACCTACATAGTCCAAGTGCCTGCTAGTAAAATACATAGTCCAAGTGCCCACTAGGCAACCTAGACAGTACAATTGCCCGCTAGTTAACCGAGATAGTCCAAGGGCCCGCTAGTTAACTTACATAGTCCAAGGTCAGCTAGTTAACCTAGATAGTCCAAGTGCCCGCAAGGTAACCTACATAGTCCACATGCTCGCTAGGTAACCTAGATATTCCAAGTTCCTGTTAGCTAACCTAGATAATCCAAGTGCCCACTAGGTAAACTACAAAGTCCAAGTGCCCTTTCGTTAACCTAGATTGTCCAAGTGCCCGCTAGGTAACCTACATAGTCAAAGGGTCCGCTAGGTAACCTATATAGTCCAAGTGCCCGTTACCTAACCTAGATAGTCCAATTGCCTGCTATGCAACATACATAGTCCAAGTGCCCGCTAGTTAACGTACATAGTCCAAGTGCCCGCTAGGTAACCTTGATAGTCCAAGTACCCGCTAGGTAACTTACATAGTCCAAATGCCCGCTAGGCAACCTAGATAGTCCAAGTGCCCGTTCGTTAACCTAGATAGCCAAGTGCCCGCTAGGTAACCTAGACAGTCCAAGTGTCTACTAGGTAACCAACATAGTCCAAATGCCCGTTCGTTAACCTACATAGTCCAAGGGCCCACTAGTTAACGTAGATCGTCTAAGTGTCTTCTAGTTAACCTACATAGTCCAAATGCACGCTAGTTAACCTACATAGTCCAAGTGCCGCTAGGTAACCTACATAATGCAAGTGTCCCCTAGTTAACCTACATAGTCCAAGTGGCCGGTAGTTAACATAGATAGTCCAAGTGCCCACTAGGTAACATAGATAGTCCAAGTGCCTGCTAGGTAACCTAGATAGTGCATGTGCCCGGTAGTTAACCTACAAAGTCCAAGTGCCCGCCAGCTAACCTAGATAGTCCAAGGGCCCGCTAGTTAACCTACATAGTCCAAGTGCCCCCTCTGGAACCTACATAGTCCAAGTGCCTGCTAGGGAACCTACATAGTTCAAGTGTCCGTAGTGAACATACAGAATCGAAGTGCCCGCTAGGGAATCTACATAGTCCAAGGGCCCGCTAGATAACCTACATAGTTCAAGTACCCGCTAGTTAGCCTAGATCGTCCAAGAGCACGCTAGTTAACATACATAGTCCAAGGGCCCGCTAGTTAACTTTTATACTCCATGTACCCGCTAGTTAACCTAGATAGTACAATTGCCCGCTAGTTAACCGAGATAGTCCAAGGGCCCGCTAGTTAACTTACATAGTCCAAGGTCAGCTAGTTAACCTAGATAGTCCAAGTGCCCGCAAGGTAACCTACATAGTCCACATGCCCGCTAGGTAACCTAGATATTCCAAGTTCCTGTTAGCTAACCTAGATAATCCAAGTGCCCGCTAGGTAACCTACAAAGTCCAAGTGCCCTTTCGTTAACCTAGATTGTCCAAGTGCCCGCTAGGTAACCTACATAGTCAAAGGGTCCGCTAGGTAACCTATATAGTCCAAGTGCCCGTTACCTAACCTAGATAGTCCAATTGCCTGCTATGCAACATACATAGTCCAAGTGCCCGCTAGTTAACGTACATAGTCCAAGTGCCCGCTAGGTAACCTAGATAGTCCAAGTACCCGCTAGGTAACTTACATAGTCCAAATGCCCGCTAGGCAACCTAGATAGTCCAAGTGCCCGTTCGTTAACCTAGATAGCCAAGTGCCCGCTAGGTAACCTAGACAGTCCAAGTGTCTACTAGGTAACCAACATAGTCCAAATGCCCGTTCGTTAACCTACATAGTCCAAGGGCCCACTAGTTAACGTAGATCGTCTAAGTGTCTTCTAGTTAACCTACATAGTCCAAATGCACGCTAGTTAACCTACATAGTCCAAGTGCCGCTAGGTAACCTACATAATGCAAGTGGCCCCTAGTTAACCTACATAGTCCAAGTGGCCGGTAGTTAACATAGATAGTCCAAGTGCCCACTAGGTAACATAGATAGTCCAAGTGCCTGCTAGGTAACCTAGATAGTGCATGTGCCCGGTAGTTAACCTACAAAATCCAAGTGCCCGCCAGCTAACCTAGATAGTCCAAGGGCCCGCTAGTTAACCTACATAGTCCAAGTGCCCCCTCTGGAACCTACATAGTCCAAGTGCCTGCTAGGGAACCTACATAGTTCAAGTGTCCGTAGGGAACATACAGAATCGAAGTGCCCGCTAGGGAATCTACATAGTCCAAGGGCCCGCTAGATAACCTACATAGTTCAAGTACCCGCTAGTTAACCTAGATCGTCCAAGAGCAGGCTAGTTAACCTACATAGTCCAAGGGCCCGCTAGTTAACTTTTATACTCCAAGTGCCCGCTAGTTAACCTAGATAGTCCAAGTGCCCGCTAGTTAACCTAGATAGTCCAAGTGCCCGCTAGTTAACCAGGATCATCAAAGTGCCCTCTAGTTAACTTACATAGTCCAAAGGCCTGCTAGTTAACCTACATAGAGCAAGGGCCGGCTAGTTAACCTTGATAGTCCAAGTGCCCGCTAGTTAACCTACATAGTCCAAGTTCCCGCTAGGTAACCTAGACAGTCCAAGTGACCATTAGGTTACCTATATAGTCCAAGTGTCCGTTCGTTAACCTATATATTCCAAGTGCCCGCTAGGTAACGTAGATAGTCCAAGTGCCCGCTAGGTAACCTAGATAGTCCAAGTGCCCGCTAGTTAACCAACATAGTCCAAGTGCCTCCTAGGTAAACTACATAGTCGTAGTGCCCACTAGTTAACCTAAACTGTCCAATTGCCCCCTAGATAACCTAGACAGTCCAAGTACCCGATAGGGAACCTACATAGTCCAATTGCCCGTTAGCTAACCTAGATAGTCGAAGTGTCCGCTAGTTAACCTACATAGTCCAAGTGCCCATTCGTTAACGTAGATAGGCCAAGTGCCTGCTAGGTAACCTAGACAGTCCAAGTGCCCGCTAGGTAACCAACATAGTCCAAGTGCACGTTCGTTAACCTAGATAGTCAACGTGCCTGCTAGGTAACCTAAATAGTCCAAGTGCCCGCTAGGGAACCTACATAGTCCATGTGCCCGCTAGGTAACATAGATAGTCCAATTGCCCGTTAGCTAACCTAGATAGTCGAAGTGTCCGCTAGTTAACCTACATAGTCCAAGTGCGCGTTCGTTAACGTAGATGGGCCAAGTGCCTGCTAGGTAACCTAGACAGTCCAAGTGCCCGCTAGGTTACCTACATAGTCCAAGTGCAGGTTCGTTAACCTAGATAGTCCAAGTGCCCGCTGGAAACCTACATAGTCCAAGGGCCCGCTAGGTAACCTTGATAGTCCAAGTGCCTTCTAGTTAACCTACATAGTCCAAGTGCCCGCTAGGTAACCTACATAGTCCAGGTGCCCAATAGGTAACCTAAATAATCCAAATGCCCGCTAGGGAAACTACATAGTCCAAGTGCCCGCTAGTTAACCTAGATAGTCCAAGTGCCCGCTAGTAAACCTAGATAGTCCAAGGGCCCGCTAGTTAATCTAGATAGTCCAAGTGCCAGTTAGTTAACCTAGATAGTCCAAGTGCCCGCTAGTTAACCTAGATCGTCTAAGTGCCCCCTAGTTAACCTAGATAGTCAAAGTGCCCGCTAGTTAACCTAAGTAGTACAAATGTCCGATTTGGATCCTACATAGTCCAAGTGCCCGCTAGTTAACCTACATAGTCCAAATCCCCGCTAGGTAACCTATACAGTCCAAGTGACCATTAGGTTACCTACATAGTCAAGAGCCCGCTAGGTAACCTAGATAGTCCAAGTGCCCGCTAGTTAACCTACATAGTCCAAGTGCCTGCTAGTAAAATACATAGTCCAAGTGCCCACTAGGCAACCTAGACAGTACAATTGCCCGCTAGTTAACCGAGATAGTCCAAGGGCCCGCTAGTTAACTTACATAGTCCAAGGTCAGCTAGTTAACCTAGATAGTCCAAGTGCCCGCAAGGTAACCTACATAGTCCACATGCCCGCTAGGTAACCTAGATATTCCAAGTTCCTGTTAGCTAACCTAGATAATCCAAGTGCCCGCTAGGTAACCTACAAAGTCCAAGTGCCCTTTCGTTAACCTAGATTGTCCAAGTGCCCGCTAGGTAACCTACATAGTCAAAGGGTCCGCTAGGTAACCTATATAGTCCAAGTGCCCGTTACCTAACCTAGATAGTCCAATTGCCTGCTATGCAACATACATAGTCCAAGTGCCCGCTAGTTAACGTACATAGTCCAAGTGCCCGCTAGGTAACCTAGATAGTCCAAGTACCCGCTAGGTAACTAACATAGTCCAAATGCCCGCTAGGCAACCTAGATAGTCCAAGTGCCCGTTCGTTAACCTAGATAGCCAAGTGCCCGCTAGGTAACCTAGACAGTCCAAGTGTCTACTAGGTAACCAACATAGTCCAAATGCCCGTTCGTTAACCTACATAGTCCAAGGGCCCACTAGTTAGCGTAGATCGTCTAAGTGTCTTCTAGTTAACCAACATAGTCCAAATGCACGCTAGTTAACCTACATAGTCCAAGTGCCGCTAGGTAACCTACATAATGCAAGGGTCCCCTAGTTAACCTACATAGTCCAAGTGGCCGGTAGTTAACATAGATAGTCCAAGTGCCCACTAAGTAACATAGATAGTCCAAGTGCCTGCTAGTAACCTAGATAATCCAAGGTCCTGCTAGTTAACCTACATAGTCCAATGCCCGATAGGGAACCTATATAGTCCAAGTGCCCGCTGAGGAACCTACATAGTCCAAGTACCTGATAGGGAACCGAGATATTCCAAGGGCCCGGTAGTTAACCTACATAGTCAAAGTGCCCTTAGGGAACCTATATAGTCCAAGTGCCCGCAAGGGAACCTACATATTCAAATTGCCCGCTAGGGAACCTGCATTGTACAAGTGCCCGCTAATCAACCTAGATAGTCCAAGTGCCCGCTAGTTAACCTAGATAGTCCAAGTGCCCACTAGTTAACCTTTATCATCCAAGTGCCCGCTAGTTAACCTACATAGTCCAATGCCTGATAGGGAACCTACATAGTCCAATTGCCCGCAGAGGAACCTACATAGTCCAAGTGCCCGTTAGGGAACCTAGATAGTCCAAGTGCCCATAGGGAACCTATAGAGTGCAAGTGCCCGCTAGGGAACCTACATAGTCAAAGTGCCCGCTAGGGAACCTGCATTGTGCAAGTGCCCGCTAGTTAACCTAGATAGTCCATGTGCCCGCTAGTTAACCTACATAGTCCAAGGTCAGTTAGTTAAACTAGATAGTCCAAGTGCCCGCTACTTAACCTACATAGTCCAAGAACCCGCTAGTTAACCTAGATAGTCCAAGTGCCCGCTAGTTAACCTACATACTCCTAGGGCCTGCTAGTTAACCTAGATATTCCAAGTACCCGCTAGTTAACCTAGATCGT